>NW_026929002.1:0-36435 GCF_032062105.1 Saccostrea cuccullata | reverse complement strand
AACTCCTTACCTAACACAACCTTTCGCTTCTGAAGCCAAATCAACACTGAATGTACTGACGCTAGCGTTGTGACGTTTATATACCCTTAGAGTGGTAGTCACGTGACCTGCCAACTAATGGCGCCAAATTCAAAATACCATTTACATTACATTACCCCCTCCTAAGAGGAATGCGTCCCGCATTTCTAAATTCTTAAAATCTCTATTACTTAACTAAACTCTTTATACTAAATTTAACTCAAATCAAATTCTGGCATTTATCTCAAAATAGCTCAATTATGTTTAAAAAAAAACTTTCACCACATATCAATGTACAATACAATATACAATATTATTCAAGGGAAATCTCTCTTTACCAATGAGTAAACCGAATTAGAAAAATGTACAAGGAAACACATTATCTCAGAAACAAGTATGAGTATTATCTATACACTTTACTGAGTTAGCTTAAAAAAAATTGTTCCTTTTACAATTTGATAACAACTTCCTCCTCTACTACACGACTAACCCTAATGGTTCCATCGTCACTTTTTGTTGTAACAGTCTTTTCAACTCTGCTGTACTGAGTTGGCTCAGTCTGTACGGCAACGTTCTTTAGGGTCTTATCTTCATTGTTCACAGACTGTGCATGAGAGGATTCAGGAATAGAAGGTACAATCGCATCAGCTTTCTTGTCCCCCTCAACGGATATTAATTGCTTCATACAGGCTTAAAAATCGTTGTCACATAGCGGTTTCATTCTAAAAATATTTTAATATAAATTATTTCACCGTAATTTCGTTTAGAAAAAAGAAAACAAAACTATTTTAAGTATACATTCTGACTTCATATGCTCTTGTGGTTATGGCAGGACGCCAGCACAACAAAAAATAACAAAAAAAACAAAAAATAAGTGCTGGAGGAAAACAAAACTGCGGGCAGAAATAAATATGTAATGGAAACAATTTCAATATAAACATTTTCTAGAAAAGGGACAAGTGTAAGTAAATGAACGCATTCTTCAGTAAGTATTTTCCGAGACAGATATCATGCGCGGATTTAGAGGGAGAGGGGGGGGGGGGGTGGTCCGTGACATACCCCATCCCAACTGAGATTTCTTTAGACACGATAACTTGGCAGTAATTAATTCCTTGTCTATAAAACACACCTTCCGTTTTTTGTCGGTCAAGTTTTAGAGATTGTTCCTTCACAGTATATGAAAATTGCTAGTATTTTTTTTTACTCCAGCATGTTATAGAGGTTTACGCCGAAATACATGTACTTTTGACTTGACGCCGCGTACATAGGGGCTTGTTTTCGGATTGATAAATGTAAAATATTTTTTTTTAAATTTGTATCTACATTAAATACACTCTAAAAGTTGCTTTAATAAAGGTTCTGACATGATCAAGCAAGAAAAATAGTGTTTAAAAAAAAAAAAAAGTACTACACCTATTTCATGCTGTCTCTGATGACGTCACGCAACAAGGGAGATACATGTAAGCGATTTACAAACCAGAAGTCTCTGTCGAGACTGTAGCTCTACTGTAGCTGTACTTATAACAAAGGATGAGAAAAGAAGCCATTGCAGACCAAAACTGTATGAAATCAGACCAAAAATGTAGGAGGAGTAGCATTTTGAAGGAATTTCACAGAAATTTCTATTTTTTAGTAAGCATGGCAACACCGTTCATTGAAATCAAAAACCGATGAACTATTTTATGTATTTTAGTGTAGTCTACTTGTGTGCCAAGTTATATTGAAATCAGACTAAAACTGTAGGAGGAGTAGCATTTTAAAGGAATTTCACAGAAAATTCTATTTTTAGTAACCATGGCAACACCGTTCATCGAAATCAGAAACCAATGCACTATTTTAGTTATCTTAGTATAGTCTACATGTGTGCCAAGTTATATTGAAATCAGACCAAAACTGTAGGAGGAGTAGCGTTTTGAAAAATTGTTTACAGACAGACAGACAGACGGACAGACAGACGGACGGACGACGGACACCGTACTATCGCATAAGCTCTTCTGGTCTCTGACAAATGAACTTGTGCGGACTTCTAATGAAAGTCTTGGTGATAATAACATTTCAGTTTTTAAGATATAGTCTCTGCATTCCACTATATATCTTGATAAGTTAGAATGGGCATAGAAATATGGCATCATCAATTTCAATGTAATATTGAACCTGAAAAAGTCACCTTCATTTTACAACTAAATTTGTTCTGTCGTCACAGAAAATAGTTTCCTCTACCTACTAGTTTTTAGCTCACCTAAGCCGAAGGCTCAAGTGAGCTTTTCTGATCACATTTTGTTCGGCGTCCGTCTGTCTGTCTATCCGTCTGTGTCTGTCTGTCTGTAAACTTTTCACATTTTCGACTTCTCAAGAACCGCTGGGCCAATTTCAACCAAACTTGCCACAAAGCATCCTTGGGTGAAGGGCAAATGAAGGGCCACGCCCTTATTCAAGGGGAGATAATTGGGAATTAATGAAAATTTGGTGGTATTTTTTTAAAAAATCTTCTCAAGAACCACTGAGCCAGGAAAGATGAAACTTATGGGGAAACATCCTCAGGTAGTGTAGATTCAAGTTTGTTCAAATCATGACCTCCGGGGGTAGGGCGGGGCCAAAATGGCCGACCAAACTTTTACATAGAAATATATAGGAAAATTCTTTAAAAATCTTTTTCTCAAGAATAACAAAGCCATAATTGATCATATTTATATGGAAGCATCCTCAGGTAGTGTAGATTCAAGTTTGTCCAAATCATGACCCCTGGGGTTAGGGCGGGGCCATAATGGCTGACCAAATTTTTACATAGAAATATATAGGAAAATTTTTTAAAAATCTTCTCAAGAATAACAAAGCCATAATTGATCATATTTATGTGGAAGCATCCTCAGGTAGTGTAGATTCAAGTTTATTCAAATCATGAACCCCAATGGGCGACCAAAATTTTACATAGATATATATAGGAAAATTCTTTAAAAATCTTCTCAAGAATAACAAAGCCATACTTGATCATATTTATATGGAAGCATTCTCAGGTAGTGTAGATTCGAGTTTATTCAAATCATGACCCTCGGGGGTAGGGTGGGGCCACAATGGCCAACCAGAGTTTAATATGGAAATATATAGGAAAATTCTTTAAAAAAATCTTCCACTCAAAAATAATACAGCCATAATTGATCATATTTATATGGAAGCATCCTCAGGTAGTGTAGATTCAAGTTTGTTCAAATCATGACCAAAATTTTACATAGAAATATAAAGGAAAATTCCTTAAAAATCTCAAGAATTACAAAGCCATAATTGATCATATCTACATGAAAGCATCCTCATGTAGTGTTGATTCAAGTCATGACCCCCCGGGGGGGGGGGGAGGGCGGGGCCACAATGGCCGACCCAAGTTTTACATAGAAATATATAGGAAAATTCTTTATAAATCATCTTCTCAAGAATAGTAAAGCCATAACTGGACAAAGGTTTACTTTTGGATTTAAACTTTTCAATAATAAGCCAATTTCTATTTTATTCCTAGCCATAGTGCTCAGGTGAGCAATGTGGCCCATGGGCATCTTGTTTCAAATTTGTTCAAATAATGGTCACATTGTAAGGCGTAGATAAATAGATTGTGTGTTTCCGGTTCTCCGACAGACCCTAAAATATATGAGCCGACCCTGAAAAATTTATTCGCCGATATTTTTCGGAAGTGAACAGTTCTATTTTCACTATTAGAAATCCTAATCTCGACCACTTTGTTGTTTGAAAAAATGCATATCCTATACACATTAAAATCGAATGGCATTAGTAAGCCACCCTTTTGGGAAAATGAATGGAACTCTTTGTTTTTCTCATTTTGTTTATTGTCAAAGTTGAATTTTAACTATTAAAATGTTAAAATAAAATAAAATGTTTTGCCTACCTACCTTCCCTATTTTTTTTTGGGTGGGAATAGGAAACACACTATTTATTTATCTTGACCTAATAGAGTTTGGCCACAGTAGAGGATCAAATTTTTTTCATTAGAATTTATTGGTAAAAAAGTTCTTAAAAATCCTCTTCCCAGGACTAACATTAGTACTATAATTATGCAAGCATCCTGGGCTGGTGCAGATTGAAAATTTCAAACTATGAACAACTAAGCTATGATCAGTCATATTAATCTTGGAAGCATCCCCAGATATTTTTTTTCAAGTTTGTTCAAATCATGGTCCTCAGGTGTAGGGTGGGGCCACAATAGGGTATAAAAAATTTGCTGGGAAATATACAGGAAATTTTTTTAACCCTTTTCAGAGTAGCTGGTTCACACTAAATCGTATATGTAAGCAAATATTCCTGACTTGTGGATTCATTTTTAGCTCATCTCGACGAAGTAGAGATGAGCTTATGCTATACCCCCGGCGTTGGCGTCCCAGGTTAAAGTTTTAGGAGCAAGTCCATTCCCAAATATTTACATTACATATATTTTTTGCATATAAAATGAATGGAAATCTATTGCATTCAAAACACCATAACACAGACAGGGTACCAAGAGGTTAAAACATGCGTTTTAGTTTGACGTCATAATCGTTGAACGCCGAGGAAGTGCTTCGTCACAAGCGAAAATCTAAAAATCACGTTTAAATTGATCAGAAGCTGTTACGTTGGCTGATCTATTAAATGTAGCTTACACGAAGGATAATACATAGGTTTTTTAATATAAATCACATTTGCAGTTAAGAAGGAAAATTTAAAAAATGTAAATATAAGCAATGAATCATTATTTTTTGAGTGATATAGTTTCATAACTGCAACGGTGTGTGCAAACAAATTGAATAACGCGTTAGCGCGTTATGAAAATTTGTTTGCACACACCGTTGCAGTTATGAAACTATATCACTCAAAAAATAATGATTCATTGCTTAAGTAACTACAAGCCCTACCTGGACCAAACTTGCATGGATGATGCATCTAGGGATGGACACTACCACACTTTCTTCAGATGCTGGATCTGACCGAGATTTTCCAGATGAGTAACCAGGTTAAAGTTTTTGAAGCAGGTCCATTCCCAAGTAACTATAAGCCCTTACTTGAACCAATCTTGCATGGATGATGCATCTAGGGATGGACACTACCACACTTGCTTCGGATGCTGGATCTGACCTAGATTTTCCAGATGCTGACCAGGTTAAAGTTTTTGGAGCAGGTCCATTCCCAAGTAACTATAAGCCCTACCTGAACCAAAGTTGCATGGATGATGCATCTAGGGATGGACACTACCATTCTTGCTTCGGATGCTGGATCTGACCTATATTTGGAGCAGGTATATTCCCAAGTAACTATAAGCCCTACCTGGACCAAACTTGCATGGGTAATGCATCTAGGGATTGACACTACCACACTTGCTTCGGATGCTGAATCTGACCTAGATTTTCCAGAGGAGTGAATTTTAGCCATATTTTAATCAAATTATCATGGATGATGTATCTTAGGATGGACACTTTCAGACTTGTTTTGGATTCTGAATCTGACCTACATTTCCCAGATGGGTGACCAGAGTAATGTTTTGGAGTAGCTATATAATATTATGGCATGTTATGATTAAACAGCTTGGATGGTACATCTAAGGATGAAAACTTCCAGACTTGCTTTGGATGTTGGAACTGTCCAAAATGTTCTTGATTAGTCAACAGGTTAGAAGTTTTTTGAGCAGGTCTATTTCCAAGTATCTATAATTCCATCTTAAACCAAACTTGAGTGGATATTGATTTTGGGATGAACACTAACTAGACACCATAAGTCTCTGTCGAGACTGAAGCTCTACTGGTTTGTTATTATAGCAAAGGAAGAGAAAAGTACTTAAAAGCAGTTGGGAATTGAAACTTTTCAACAGCAATAAATAGAATAATGATCCTTGATTAAGTCTCTTTATGTTCTTAGTGTAGTCTACTTGCATGCCACATTATATTATAATCAGACTAAAACTGTATTTGAAGTAACATTTTGAAATAATTTAACAGAAATTTCTATTTTAAGTAACCACGGCAACACCGTTCATCGAAATCAAAAACCGATACACAGAATTATGTATCTTAGTGTAGTCTACTTGTGTGCTAAGTTATAATAAAATCAGACCAAAACTGTAGGAGGAGTAGCATTTTGAAAGAATTTCACAGAAATTTCTATTTTTAGTAACCACGGCAACATCGTTCATCGAAATCAAAAACCGATATACAGAATTATGTATCTTAGTGTAGTCTACTTGTGTGCCAAGTTATACTGAAATCAGACCAAAACTGTAGGAGGAGTAGCATTTTGAAAGAATTTCACAGAAATTTCTATATTTAGTAACCACGGCAACACCGTTCATCGAAATCAAAAACCGATACAAAGAATTATGTATCTTAGTGTAGTCTACTTGTGTGCCAAGTTATATTAAATCAGACAAAAATTGTAGGAGGAGTAGCATTTTGAAAGAATTTCACAGGAATTTCTATTTTTAGTAACCACGGCATCACCGTTCATCGAAATCAAAAACCGATATACAGAATTATGTATCTTAGTGTAGTCTACTTGTTTGCCAAGTTATACTGAAATCAGACCAAAACTGTAGGAGGAGTAGCATTTTGAAAAATTGTTTACATACAGACAGACGGACAGATAGACAGACAGACGGACGGACGACGGACGTATTACTATCGCATAAGCTCTTCTGGTCTCTGACCAGTAGAGCTAAAAATATGATGTGAGATTGACCTTACTTATAGATAGCCTTCGTTGAGGTGAGCTTCGTAATCTTTGATTACCTATGTTTTTCCAATTATGGTCCCTATGGTTGGTTAAAATTAGTGATTAATGTTTAAATATAGTATGTATGCTGCAATTTTTTTGTGAGAAAAAGAAAAACACCACCAGAACAGCAAGGTAATGTTAGTCATATTGATAATGAAGCATGCTCATGTGTGTTATAACCCCTTTAGGCTAGGGAGGTGGGAGGGCACAATACGGAGTGAAAATTTTTCATGGAAAATCTAAAGAGAAAAAAATCTTTCAGAGATCTAAAAATGCAGGACCAAGGTGATTCAGTTGAGCACTGTGGCCTGTAGGCTTCATGTTCTTTTTAAGCAATCTATCAAGTTTCTTTTTTTCCTTTAAAGGTGGTCAGGCAGAGATTAGGGATTTCGGAGAAAGGTTCTGTTGAGGAAAAGAAGAAAAGCAGAGATTCTTTTTTAAAATCTCAACCAGGTATACTTCAGGATCGTACTGTCACAGATTTCATAGATAGAAACGATGATCGTCTGAAGGAACTTTTAAACATGATAGAGGCTCACAATGAGGAATCTGATGATGATGATTATGAGAATGACCCAGATTTTGTTTGCAACAGTGACTTGGATGATTCAAGTGCAAACTCTGATAGTGAAATTGTTCCACTTAAGCACTCTAAAAAAGACATGCGAGAACAGTACTAATGTATGTGGGCATGCAGAAAAGTTAAGACAGCAACAGAGAAAAAGATACGATTATTGAACCTAAAGAAGACAATAATTATCAAGTGGAAGATGACATCAGTGAAAAAGCAGATAAGGATTGTGACATGCCTTCCTCTAGAAGCATAGCAGATGAGGAATGTGTCTTTGATGATAAGTATAGAAAGATATATACGAAACGCTTCAAAAAAGACCAATATCAAATCTAAAAGTGGAAGAAATTATGACCGAGTACATGCTTGTTTGTTTTGCTGTAAACTTGTGACAAATATTCAGACTCACCTGGAAAACAAGCATCGTTATGAACAGAAAGTAAAAGAAATTTCAGACCTAAAAAAGGAATTGTCCAATGCCCCAGAAAATCAGTCTGATATAAAGGAAGAAATGAGGACAAAACAAAGTTTGCTCAGAAATGAAGGAGATAATAAACACAAAATGGAAGTGGTAGAGACTGGGGAGGGAGAGCTTCTTATTTCCCGTAGGAAAGGGAAGTTTAACATTGAAGAGTATGGGCCATGTCCAAATTGTAAAGAGTGGATTGTACTTTCTTCCTGCATAACCAAACATAATAAAGTTTGCCCAGCATTTTTGAAAACTGAGTCCCCAAAGAGTACGAAGGGTATCATCATAATACAGTAAAAAATTATGACTGGCAAAATTGCGCAAGAGGCATCATCCAACCTGAAGAAGGAAGTGTTTCCGATTATGAGGCAAGACAACATCACAAAGACAGCAGTGGCAGATCCATTAATCGTAGCCCTTGGAGATGTTTGGCTCATGAAGTGTGTTGACAATAAACGCAAACAAAAATACTAATGAAGTTTCAGAATGAGGCTCGCTGCTTGCCTTCTTCAAAGAATTATTCAAGAATTTTTAATATATGATACAAGTACTTTTGTAGTTTTTTTAATGTCAGTTAGGCTTGAAATAATAGATAAATGAAAAGTGAGACAAAAATACCTTATATTTGTACCTTGAGGATTATTCAAAGACCAAGAAAAGCTAGTGGTAAAGGGAATGTCATGGGCATATTATGTGTACATTTCTTTCACTGTGTTGTTTAAGTTTGGTGATAGTGTCGGATGAGAGTGTATTTAGCAGTGGCAGATACAGGCAAGCAAATAGATCTACTTTCTGAGTTGTTGTTGATTAACTAATTTAGTGATCCCTGATTGTTTGTGAAGAATGTATACATACATGAATATTGCAATTAGTGATGGGGAATCGGAAAAAAATCATAATCGGTTATCGGTAATAATCAGCTGGGCATAATCGATTAATAATCGATTATAATCGAAATTTTGAACTTTAATAAAATTAATGTAGAAAACTTAAAACTTATTCAGATTTCTGTCAGACTTTTACCAAAAAAAAAACATTTACTTACATAAAATATTTAAAAATTGTTAATTGAAAGTTCTTTTTTAAAAAGTGGAAAATAGTATTTTGTTTTACTTTAAACAATATAGGACTATTGAAACAGAATGGGAATTTGTTATGTTTTTTTTAAAAGTCCATGCAATGGGTGTTTTACTGATATTAGTCCCACCTTTCATTTAATACATACATGTAATTGTATGTATTAATTTCTTTAAATTAGTTTTAATTAGTTAAAATTGCAAGTTGTAAAAGTAATTATCCAGAAGTTAGACTTGTATTTATGATTATAATTACGTTTAAAGATTGACTAGACTAATTATGTTTTCCTTTACTTGCAATATTACCGTTACCTGGTATTAGTCTAACCCCACATTTAATCATGGCGGTAAAAGTATCAACAAGACACGGGATCCTTACATGTTTTCAACATTCATCACTACTTTTATGCTCTTTGCACTTGGATTTGGTAATAAAATTAAAGTATGACAATTTTATTTTTTGTTAGCGATGTCGGCGACATTTATTTTATAATCGATTAGTAGCATCGAAGAGCTTCTAAGAGCTTCTAACGACCGACAATCGATTGTCGCCGACAATCGTTCCCATCACTAATTGCAATTTAATGAAACTTTCACAAATACTTTGATACATACTTCCATTGTGCACCTACAATTTCACATTTGAATCGGACACATATTTGGGATCTGAGTGGGGGTATCATTTTGTGAGCTCAGTGCTCACAGTACCTCTAGTTTTAAGAGGGTTGACCTAGTATCTGTTTTTATGCCCCCGCTTGAAAAGCGGGAGGGCATATAGTGATCGGGATTTCCGTCCGTCCGTCTGTTACGCTTTTTCTCTTATCCGCAACTCCTCTTATACTACTGAGTGAAATTTAATGAAACTTTCACAGAATCTTTATTACATATTGCCATTGTGACCTCCTATTTTACTTTTTTATTCGACACGTAGTTTAGGTTTGCCATAGCAAAACATGGACATTGCCATTTTTTGTTTACCTATGACGTCACATAATTGAAGCTTCTGGATAACATTTGATAGGACGACTTATTCCTCTTTACACATTACCGTAAAACAATATATAGCAACACATCGACATTCTGGGAGGCGGGGGGTATCATTTAGTGAGCTCGTTGCTCACAGTACCTCTAGTTTTTAGCTCTACTGGTCAGAGACCAGAAGAGCTTATGCGATAGTAATGCGTCCGGCGTCCGTCCGTCTGTCTGTCCGTCTGTCTGTAAACAATTTTTCAAAATGCTACTCCTCCTACAGTTTTGGTTTAATTTCAATATAACTTGGCACACAAGTAGACTACACTAAGATACATAATTCTGTGTATCGGTTTTTGATTTCGATGAACGGTGTTGCCGTGGTTACCAAAAATAGAAATTTCTGTGAAATTCTTTCAAAATGCTACTCCTCCTACAGTTTTGGTCTGATTTCAGTATAACTTGGCACACAAGTAGACTACACTAAGATACATAATTCTATGTATCGGATTTTGATTTTGATGAACGGTGTTGCCGTGGTTACTAAAGATAGAAATTTCTGTGAAATTCTTTCAAAATGCTACTCCTCCTACAGTTTTGGTTTGATTTCATTATAACTTGGCACACAAGTAGACTACACTAAGATACATAATTCTGTGTATCGGTTTTTGATTTCGATGAACGGTGTTGCCGTGGTTACTAAAAATAGAAATTTCTGTGAAATTCTTTCAAAATGCTACTCCTCCTACAGTTTTGGTCTGATTTCAGTATTACTTGGCAAACAAGTAGAATACACTAAGATACATAACTCTGTGTATCGGTTTTTGATTTTGATGAACGGTGTTGCCGTGGTTACTAAAAATAGAAATTTCTGTGAAATTCTTTCAAAATGCTACTCCTCCTACAGTTTTGGTTTGATTTCATTATAACTTGGCACACAAGTAGAATACTCTAAGATACATAATTCTGTTTATCGGTGTTAGATTTCGATGAACGGTGTTGCCGTGGTTACTAAAAATAGAAATGTCTGTAAAATTGTTTCAAAATGCTACTCCTCCTACAGTTTTGGTCTGATTTCAGTATAACTTGGCACACAAGTAGACTACACTAAGAACATAAAAAGACTTTATCAACGATCATTATTCTATTTAGTTTCAAATCCCAGCTGCTTAAGTACTTTTCTCTTCCTTTGCTATAAGTTCAAACCAGTAGAGCTTCAGTCTCGACAGAGACTTCTGGTTTAAAAGATTAGTTTAATCAATGCATAACTAACCGATCACGGGGAAAAGAAATATTATTATGAGAACAAGATTGTAAAGCAGAAAAAATTATTAATGAAAATTTAATGTGCAGAATAACACAATAAAAATGAGTTTGAATATAAGAATAAAGAACTCATAAAAAAAGTTACTTTTCAATTGGCGTGGATAATCTCCGTCTCTTTAGTCTTGTAAAAGAAAAAAAATATATATGATTTACAATTATGTGTTGTTTTCGTAAAAATAAGAAATTGAAAATAGATAATATTAATTTCCAAAAGAATAAGTAAAATATCACTCACAGACAGCGGAGCTCGTCTGGCGCATCTGCTACTTTATTTAAGTGAAAGAAAAAGTGAGCTACGCATAGCTCACATACCCCACGCTCCCCCAAAACATGACGGTGAAACACATAATGAAAGGCACAGTGCACTTTAAATACATAGTATAGATCAAAAAGGGCAATAATTGCATATCAAAATGTCTTGTATGTATGAGGACATTTAAATGTAGAATGAAGTTTCTAGATAAATAATGGAATCAAAATTTCTTGGCATCATTAATTTGAAGTGGTTGGGGGGGGGGAGACATTTTCTTGAATGATAGGCAAAACTCTTTGGGGATAAAAGAAACTATGTACAACAGTTTAAGAGGAGTGGTGCTGACAAACTGTTCATCTCTATATTCTAAGTATGGCCAAAAAGTCTAAGTTGGAAAGTGTGGAAATTCCCGGAAAAATAAAGGAATCGGAATTTCCTGGTAATATGCACATCTGCATATTGTGTCCTAAATATCTGCAAAATTTGACGAAATTGTGTGCAGTGGTTTATGAGGAGTTGCGCTGACAAACTGTTTATCTTCAAGGTATGGCCAAATGCCTAAGATAAAAAGTGCGGAAATTCCCGGAAAAAATAATGGAATCGGAATTTCCTAGTAATATGCACATCTACACATTGTGTCCTAAATACCTGCAAAGTTTGACGAAATTCTGTGCAGCGGTTTATGAGGAGTTGCGCTGACAAACTGTTCATCTCTATATTCAAGGTATGGCCAAATGCCTAAGTTAAAAAGTGCGGAAATTCCCGGAAAAAAATAACGGAATCGGAATTTCCTGGTAATATGCACATCTGCACATTGTGTCCTAAATACCTGCAAAGTTTGACGAAATTCTGTGCAGCGGTTTATGAGGAGTTGTGCTGACAAAAAAAAGAGGACTGACTGACTGACGGACTGACTGACTGACGGACGGGTCAAAAACATTATACCTCCCGCAACTAGTTACGTGGGGTATAATAATGATATATCCTGTGGATGTCATTACACATACAGTTACACCTAAATTTGGAATAAAAGTTTTGGTACATCAACAAGACTAATTAAATTTTAATCAGGAATAAATTGATTTTTTTTCTTTTCTTATCAAAATTAAAGAGAAAGAAAAAAAATCTAAGAAACTGTGCTTACCTGGACATATTGGATACTTTGTGGGGCTCCAAAAGAGTAAAGATTTTTGAGTCCAATATAAGATTTTATGTCTGTGAAAGAACTTGATTCGGTAGTAACCAATATTTGCCCCCATAATCAAACTTTGACGGAGCAAAATTTAATTATGTTTTAAAACAGGGGGATTCATGCTGACTTCAAAGCACTGAATGTTATCCTCAGCAATGACGTCATATGTTTGAAATGACGTCAGGAAAATGACGTAAATCTATAATTTCCATGATTTCTATAAAAAAAAATGTAAAATTGCGTCAATATTTTGAGTAAAAATCACCGAGCGCAGGTGTGTTCATGCTCAATATTTTGATATAATGTGTAGAATAATAATAATATCAACTAAATATGCAAATATTGTTTCTGAACACACATGCGCTCTATAAATTCTATAATTAAAATTGTTGAAATTTTGTCCTTTTTCTGAAAAATAATGCAAAATCCGACGAGTTTGTGACGTCATAAAATACAAAATTGTCAAAATCCTACTTTGAGACTATAATATGTTTGGTTACAACACATTTTATATGATTTTTTGAAAATTTAATTTTTGTGGGGGCAAAGATATGCAATAAACCGAATATAGTTCTTTGTATAAGTGTTTAGGTAAAGCACTTTGATTGGAAAGTTGACAAAAAAAAGACGTAAATAAATTTACATGAAAAAAGACTTTAAAAGTACAGAAAAGTACAGGGAAATTCTTTGTAAATCTATTCATCATATGATAATGAGAGAGGCGTGTCCTACTCATGAGTAGAAGATCCCCCCTTTTTTTAGTGAAGTAAAAAATCTTTTTTAAGTTGAAGATTTTCTAAAAAATGTTTTTATCGTAATATGTATTAAAAAGATAATGAAGAAAAAATAACAAGCTAATTCAGAGAATTCGTGTCCCCCGCTTAGGGAAAAAGTCGGCTCCCCCTGACTGAATTTGTAGAATTATTAAAAGTATACATGTATACTGAAGGAAATAAAATACATGTATGTGAATATGCATATAAAGATTTGATTACTTATTCTTTATTATGTGTATAGAAGATTTTTTTTATATGGAATATTTATCACACAGTAATGATGATTTTATAACCTCATAAATTTTTCATTTCACATGCTGAATACTATCATTTAGTAAAAAAAAAAAGTATTTAAAAAAAAAAAAAAAAAAAAGAGAGGTTCGACCGTGATTCGATCCCGGGACCTCTCACATTCGAGGCGAGAGACATAATCACTAGACCACGGAGTCGCTTTACAAGGAGGGAAGTATACGCAGAACTTAAGTCACATACATGTATATATTCATGTTTTCATGTTCGGTATTCTCAAAATTTTACACAATCCATGGTGTTTGATTTATTTACCTTTATTAAACAGTGCTAATAGATGTAATAAGAACATAAAGTCCGCCGAGAACCTGTTTTATACGCAATAACTCTCCTCATGCCCCTGCGCTAAAAATAGCGACATGTAATACTATAAATACTAATAAAACAAACGGGGCGGGGCACTTTGAGAGGGGCGAGAGACGTCCTAGGGAGTTTTGGTATAAAATTACATTGCATAAGCTCTAAATCTTCTTGAAATATCGCCCGGAAATGATAGTGTTACACACAGACAGAACGACCTTGAACTTTGACCTTTTGACCTGAAAATCAATAGGGGTCTTCTTTAGGCCACAGGGAGTTGTTATGTAAAATTTCATTGCAATAGCTCAAATGGTTCTAGAGATATCGTGTGGAAACGAAAGTGTTTTAACAGACAGAATTTGCTTATTTATGACCTTGACCTTTGACCTTTTGACCTCAAAATCAATAGGGGTCTTCTTTAGTCCATAGGGAGTTGCTATGCTAAATTTCATTGCAAAAGCTCAAAGGGTTCTCGAGATATCGTGTGGAAACGAAAGCGTTACAGACAGACAGAAAGACGGACGGACGGACGGACAGACGGACGGACGGACGGACGGACGGACGGACGGACAAACCCAAATTAATATCCCCCACTTTTCAAGCGGGGGACAAAAAGTTATAAGGAAGTGCAGAATTATGATGCCAATAATTGGAACTTCGTGACTTCATCCGAAATGATACTATTGCATGAATGTGGACCAATGATAAGGAAAAGGTCTTTTCTAAAAGTTTATTTAACAGTAGTGAAATTATCAAAGAATACAAACGATGATCGTACAGAGGTTAAGAACAAAAGAGACGGTCGTAAAATGGCTCGTGATCGAATAGCGTCTCCCCCTCGGAGAATGTTGCTCCAAAGAGTCCCGCTCCCTTATGTGCGGCTAAGATGAGAGCGAGAGCCTGCGCTCTTAGTAAAGTTATATAATTTTTTATAATGTACAATACATGATACTCATTTACATTTGACACAAAAAAATCAGATTCATGTAAACAAGTTAAATTTGGTCAAAATCTTAGAACTTTATAAAACAAGAGGCCCATGAGCCTTATAGGTCACCTGAGCAATATTCAGCAACTTTCCAGTGATTGAATTTGATCCATGTTTTAAGCCAGATGCTATAGCATTTACAATTTGGTCATCATAACTATACACTTAGCAGTTCCTTAGTTTGGTTACTTAATACCCATAGGCAGGGTAGGGGAACAAAAAATGCATTTCAACAAATCAGTAATATTCAGCAATAATCAGTAGTACCGCTACCACACATGAACCCTGGACTTTTAGGCCTAGATCCACACATTGTACAATTTTTGGAAAGGCATTCATGCTTTTCAAAAATATTTGATTAATACAAAGGAGCACATTTCAAACAATTCATTCATTTTCAGTATATAAGTAAAGCCCCCCCCCCACCCCTCTATGTACAACTGACCGTAGGGCCTTGAAATTTACAATTCTTGAAGATTAGGGCCCTTGCTCATAACTATATAGGTAGTTCATCTGCTTAAAACCTAGGTACAAAGAAGAAAATATTCAAAGATTTAATGTTTTTTTCACTATACATGTATAATCAATATAGCCCCCCCTAACACCAGAACCCCTAACCCTGGGGCCATAATATTCACAATTTTGGTAGAGTCACTCTTGCTCATCATAACTATGTTCTTAGTTAGTTTATATAAAATCTAGGAGCAGAGAAGAAGATTTTCAAAGAATTCATGTTTTTTTCACTATATAATCAATAGAGCCCCGCCCTAACACCAGAACCCCTGACCCTGGGGCCGAAAAATTCACAATTGTGGTAGAAACACTCTTGCTCATCATAACTATGTACTTAGTTAGTTTATTTAATACCCAGGAGCAAAGAAGACGATTTTCAAAGAATTCATGTATTTTCTCTATATAAGCAATAGAGCCCCGCCCTAACACAAGAACCCCTGACCCTGGGGCCATAAAACTCACAATTTTGGTAGAGGCACTCTTGCTCATCATAACTATGTACTTAGTTTATTTAATACCCAGGAGCAAAGAAGAAGATTTTCAAAGAATTCATGTGTTTTTCACTATACATGTATAATCAATATAGCCCCCCCCCACAACCCCTGACCCTGGGCCCATAATATTCACAATTTTGGTAGAGGCACTCTTGCTCATCATAATTATGTACTTAGTTAGTTTATATAAAATCTAGGAGCAGAGAAGAAGATTTTCAAAGAATACATGTATTTTCACTATATAATCAATAGAGCCCCGCCCTAACACCAGAACCCCTGACCCTGGGGCCATAAAACTCACAATTTTGGTAGAGGCACTCTTGCTCATCATAATTATGTACTTAGTTTATTTAATACACAGAAGCAAAGAAGAAGATTTTCAAAGAATTCATGTATTTTCACTATATAATCAATAGAGCCCCGCCCTAACACCAGAACCCCTGACCCTGGGGCCATAAAATTCACAATTTTGGTAGAGGCACTCTTGCTCATCATAACTATATACTTAGTTTATTTTATACCCAGGAGCAAAGAAGAAGATTTTCAAAGAATTCATGTATTTTCTCTATATAATCAATAGAGCCCCGCCGTAACACAAGAACCCCTGACCCTGGGGCCATAAAATTCACAATTTTGGTAGAGGCACTCTTGCTCATCGTAACTATGTACTTAATAAGTTTATTTAATACGCAGGAGCAGAGAAGAAGATTTTCAATGAAATAATGCATTTTCACTATATACTTATTTAGCCCCACCCTAGCACAAGTACCCCTGACCCCAGGGCCATGAATTTCACAATTTTGGTAGAGGACTCAATGCTGATTACAATCATGCAAACAGTTTTACTGCTTGATGTCCAGGATTAAAGAAGAAGATTTTTAAAGATTGCATTAATTTTAGTGGTTTAAGCCCCACTCCAAGGCCCCAGGGGATCATGAAATTCACAATTTTTGTTCCCCTTCACCCATAGATGCTTTGTGCCAAATTTGGTTGAAATTGGTTAAGTGGTTGCAGAGAAGAAGCTGAAAATGTTCAAATGTTAACACACGACGAACGACGCACGACGACGGACGAAAACAGATGGCAATAGGTCACCTGAGTTTACTCAGGTGACCTAATAAATAGTATTATAAACATAAGTTTCAGTTCAGTGTCCTGGTATTTTGCAAAAGTTTATATAATATTAAAGTAAGTTTTTGCAATGTTCCGTTACTGTTCCTGTATTGATGTCCGAAGATAGATAAACATCCTGGTTGATTACAGTGCCCTTAATCCGATTAACGGGTTTGTTCACTTTTACGGAAAAGTATTGCACTTTCGCATCCTGATTGGATAATAGGTCAGTGCACTCTTTCATGAGTACATTTTAATCAGCTTATTTTTATATATGATAAAAAGAATTGTCTCAAACCTTATAGGTTTATATGAAGGTTGCTGGTGCAAGGGAGACAGAGTCACTATTGTTAATTATCATATATATCTAAATGTTATGCAGGTTTTAACAGCATTCTTGTGTAAGATCATATAAATGAATTTCTCGGGAGTAATAAGGGGTATAGTCTTGGGTCTGTATGGGGTCAGTAAAATGACGTCACCTTGAAAATCTGGGTCACCTTAAGGCTTATGAGGTCAACTGAAGGTCACCTTAAAATCTGGGTCACCTTGATAACAGGTCACTTTGAGGCTAATGAAGTCACCTTAATAAATAGGTAACCTTGTGGGCACCTTGATTACCGGGTCACTCTGATATATGGGTCAGTTTGAGGCCATGGGGTCACCCATCCCTTCATACAACTCATGATTAAGGTCACCTGGATAATTTTGAGGTCACTTATAGTTTGAAGTTATCCTGATAATTAGAACAGGCTTAGGTCACCTTCAGGAGGTCACCTTGATATTTTCCAATGACACCTATGTCACTGACATTGTGACCTTGACTATGGGCTATAAGCTTTTTCGAACTTAAGCCATAACTTCTGAACCGTTGGAGATAGAGATTTTATATTTGGCATGCGTAACTCACTAATTAAGATCTTTCAAATGATATCAAGATCAATGACCTTGTGACCTTGACTTGTAACCAATATGCTAAAAGTAGCTTTTTGGAACTTTATTGCCGCTTGGCGCTTTGTGTTTCACAAACGCAACTTGATTCTTTTAAAAGGAGTTGAATGTAAACCTCTAATTGTTTTATAAAATATTTATATATTTTATAATAAATATATTTCATAACCAACATAATATGAATATAACAGATTTATTCCTTTAATAACTCAATCTGCATGACTTTTTATTTGAAACATATTTTTAGGTCATTGCTCCATGATTGGATCTCAGGCAGGCAAAGTCATTAATTATGAAATCAGAACAAAATGTTGCAAAATTTTTGAGAGTGCTACAAGAAATGGAAAAGACCCCAAAGATGATGACTGTCGAAAAGACTGGGAAGGTTTGTTATTCTCTGAGAAAGAGAAATGGCCCACTTATCCTTTTCTCTCTATTATCACCTTCACTAAAAACTTATAATAACCCCCAGCCCTTTTATATTCACATATGGTGTTTTTTTTTATTAGTTCAGACTTGCACATGTACTTAAGTTAAATAGATCTTTCTTTTAGCTTTGTTGCTTTTTATAAAGATATGTCATTCTTGAAATTTACACTATTTAATACAAACGCGTTTCATAGATAACGTAAATTTAAAACAAAAACATTTTAAAATCAGACACAGTTTAAAGTCAATTTATTTTTAACAAATAATCATGTAAATCTGTTTACATTTAAAACCTTAGCAAAACACTATGTGTTTGAACGTAATATTTTTTTTTTAAATTGTGGTAGATTGCGATACAAAATTTAGGGCGATACCCATCTATAACAACATAGGTAACTTTATTTATCATACTTTACTTGATATGGATGCTTGACTTTATTTGAGGGAATTCTGCAAAATAGGACCCATTTAAATTGAGTTATACAGTATATATTGTTAAATCTAAATAGTTCTAGTAGCACATAAAATCTTTTAACTTAATAAAATAATTTCATTTTTATGTAGGAAGCTCTAAAGCGATGGAAAAGGATACGGTGGTTAAAATGGTCTCCAGAAAAGCGGAAGAAGGGTTGAACATAACAAATGTGGTTTCAGATGAGGACACCAATATCTTTTGTCATTTGAGAAATGTCCACACAAACATTACAAAGATTAGTGATAATAACCATATAAAGAAAATTTTCACTTCAAATTTGTATGGTTTGCAACTGAAACACAGATCACTGAGTACTAAAGTTATTCGGTACTTAGTAATATGTTTTAATTACACGTTATCACAAAAACCAAGGAAATACAGAGAGGGTTAGAAGCACTTAGCAGGCACCCTTTTAGAGATCACAGCGCTTGCAATAAATCTTGCATTGTGTTCCCATATCAGCAGTCCTAAACAGAAATATTCTGCTTTGCAATATGGAAAACCACTCAAGGAGAGCCAAGCTGCTGAAGGACACTTTTAAACTTTCAAGATTGGGCAGTACACAAGCAAATGAAGCGTGCGTTCAACAAAGCTGTCTCCCTAAAAGCTCCTAAGAATCATTACTTTGGTGGATCTGCAAGCCTCAGTTACAGGGTTGCTGCAAGTGTTGCAGAGAAAAATGCAGGGCAGAAATATCTGATTGAGATAAGTCATAAACAGTTATGCAGTTGGACATATTTTGGCCTAACTTAAGTCCAGTGTAAACAATGGTTTAGCGCTACGACTGGGCGTACGACCTAAACCATTTTTATAACATTTCAATCAGTGTAAAATGGCTTCAGATTGGTGCTCTTAGCATGCAGGCCAGTATCAATTCAAACAGTTTGAATCATCTATAGAGAAGTATACTAATGTGCGAGACGCCAAAGGAGGGTCCAAAAGCATCTGTTTGATGCACTGGGCTGCCAAACCTCTCACAAGATGAAATAAACCCTTTAAGCTTAGATTAATGGTGCCTTAAAGGTCCTTAATGATGGTATAATGGTTTGTCTTTAAGTCACCATTAGACACCTTTAAGTTACATTTACACCATCATTAAGTTGCCATTAAGCCATCTCGAGATCGTCGTTTTGCTCGCTATCCCGTAGATCGTTGTTTTGCTTTCTGTCTTGGAGATCGTTGTGTAGCTCTATGTTTCTGGTATCGTTGTATCGCTCTCTATCCCGGAGATCGCTGTCTTGCTCCCTGTCCCTGGGATCGTTGTGTACCTCTTTATTTTTGGGATCGTTGTGTCGCTCTTTCCTTCGGGATCAACGTGTCGCTCTCTGTTTCGGGGAATTGTTGTATCGCTCCCTATCCCGTATATCGTTGTGTCGCTCTCTGTTTCTGAGATCGTTGTGTCGTTCTCTGTCCCGGAGATCAATGTTTTGCTCTCTATTTTGGGATCGTTGTGTCGCTGTCTGTTTTTGGGATCGTTGTGTCGGTCTCTGTAATGGAGATCGTTGTTTTGCTCTTTGTCCCGGGCTTCGTTATGTCGCTTTTTGTCCCGGAGATCGTTGTGTTGCTCTCTGTCCCGGGGATCGTTGTTTGCTCTTTGTCCTGGAGATCGTTATGTCGCTTTTTGTCCCGGGGATCGTTGTGTCGCTCGCTGTCCCGGAGATCGTTGTGTCCTCTTTGTCTCAGGAATCATAGTGTAGCTCTCTGTTTTGTGGATCGTTGTGTCCTTCTCTGTCCCGGGGATTGTTGTGTCACTCTCTGTTTCTGGAATCGTTGTGTCGCTCTCTGTCCCGTAGATCGTTGTGTCACTCTCTTTCCCGTAGATCGTTGTGACCTCTTTACTCGTTTCTGGAAAGCCTTTAAAATTTCGAATTGTCCTGAAGTGATCATAATTTTATACATCTCACTGTATAAAAAATCACAGCTTTTGTGTTCATTTCACAAGACAACATTTGGTTTATCCAGTGGATCGAATTCAAGAAAACTTAACCCGCTTCTTCTCGGGTGCACCTCCGTATTTGTCATTGAGATAATTAACTTTATCTCACTTTGCTGCATATCTTGGACAATTCTTTGCTGGAGGGCCTTTAAAACTTTGAATTCCCGCTCTGTTATCCTCCGATTCAAAGCTTCGTATTTACTGGGATTCTTTCTCCTATACAAATACAAAATTATGGTGTTTATCAGAAAGATAGGAAAGAATTTCATTGTTATTATTTTCATTAATTAATTTATTCACATGTATCTAATTATTTATTTATGTTATAGAGAGAGAGAGAATATTACCTGTTATATTCTTTACAATAGTAGTATCAATTGAATTACCTAAAAGTCATCAGGATAGAATCTTCGACCTTTGCAAGTGGTGTAGAACTTGCTGCAGGTGGCCAGTTCTCATCGTGGTGAGGAGAGTATGTGCTGCATGTATACCCCCATGTATGTAGATGTTTTTATTTTGGATGTATTTAAAAATGGCGGAGGGCCAATTATAGATTTATGACGCAAGGTTGTGCAATTCATAAAATGACATCTAAGCATGCGCCATCTACGGAATCTATAATTAGCAATTCATAGAAAAAATGACATCTGAGTACATGCGCCATCTATCAAAATGTAATGTTTTGTGGGTTCGACCACGGATGAAGTAGAGATAAAGAATTTTCCTTTACGTTACTTAACGTATTCAGCTGATTGGATTAAATATAAGAACAAACACAATCAATAATAATCAACAACACGATGATTTAAACTTATCGTTTATGTACTTATAATTCTCCTAAGTTTGTTATCTCTAAGCCCTGGTCTGACACTTCTGTTTGAGCACTTTAGCTCCCAGACCTATTGTTTCGAACACTGGGTTTCAAACCCCCGTTTATATAATAGTTTTACTCTATTTTTAACCTGTAAGGATTTATGTAGCTCAAATGGTCCGTCTGCAGAACTTTGAGAGACCGCAAGTGAGCTTACACAAATACCTTACCTTGTCCATAAGACGTCCTTCCTCTTCCACGGCTTCTCTACAACTGAACACCGGACTTGAATGAGCCCGCTTATATACTTTATCAAGATCTGCTGAGTCAGATCTTGTTCTTCTAAACGTTTGAAACAATGCCTGGACATAGGAGATAACTTTTGATTGCTAAGACTATTTTAAACCCTGATTTTATAATCATAAACTTGATCAAAAGAATTTCACTACAATTACCCATGCCTCCGAAACATATGCGTCCCGCATATAGATAAAAAAAAAGTTCTACTCATGAACATTTTTTTTTATTTATTTTGATACACCAGATAACAGGTTACAGTTATAATAATAAACGCACCAAAACTTTAATATATTATCATATTATTTTCATGTTTTCTTAAAAGTGCTATTTGCCACTTTCTTTCTTCACTTTTTTTTCCCCATCATCATTCATCAACAAGTCATCAATCACTAATCATAAAAGAATTCCTCTTCTTCGACGATCTCCTCGACCTTTTTGTCATCAGTGACGAAGATAGATGTTATCTTGTGAAACTTCCTTTTCTTCACAAGGTTTCGTGACTTTTCTTCAGTTTGTGTGCTTGTGGATTGATGTGACTTAAACCTGAATCGGTTTACTGACATGTCCTTCTCAGGCATGCGTTCAGGCGTCTTTCTCTTCGGAGCGAATACAGGCAAGGGGGCTGTGGCTTTTCTCACTGTTCTACCTTCCTTCAACAGACTGTTATTGTTTTCTTCCCCACTTTTCTTGTTTATTTGTTCAATCTGTGATACAGTATTCTGTCCACTTTCTCCTGATGAGATTTCCTGCCCCTTTTCTTCCTCTTCACCAATGTCGCTACTACTTTCGTCAGAGCTACTATCATTGGAGATCTCTCCCATCAAATCACCAGGATCTTGATCTAGCCACTCCTTGTCTGTTTTGCTTTCCTTATTGATCGGGACTTCATCTTTATTATGAAACTTTCTCTCATAACGTTGTAGGTAAGAGCTCTTCTTAAAGAGTTTACCACACGTCTTACATGGGATAATTTCTCCATTGCCTGATATAATTACATTTTCTTTTGTTACCACTTCTGTTTTCGAAGGCAATTTCATTGTTCCTGAGGCTTCTATCTAACAACTGTTTTTCCATATACATTAAGAGGAGTGCCTGAAGCTGATAAAATCTTCTGGCTCTTTTCATTTATTTCCATGTCATGCTTCAAGCGGATTGCATCGAATATCTTACGTGAAATAAGTGTAACTGTGGCACCAGTGTCAACTAATATCATGGCAGACACATCATTGATGGTTCCACGAATGTACATGCCTGGCTCATTAGACTTTTTGTGGATTCCAATGGAACCCTTAAGTTTCTCTTCTGACTTTCCTTTATTATGGGTAGCCATTTTAAATTGTCCAGACTTCTCTTTACCGGTCTCTGTATTTTTGAAAGACTTTCTTTTGCCATAGGAGTCAAATGGTCTTGGCTTAAGTCTTACTCTTATTTGGACTTTCGGATCTACAATCCTTCTTGAAGTGTCCAGGCTTACCGCACTTGAAACACTTTTTGGAAGTACCTACTGTCTGCTTTTTCTCGTCAAACCTTCGAGACGTGTTGTAAGTAGTTTGGTAAGTACGAGACTTTTGTTGCTCAGTTTTCATCTTATTTACATCTGTCTTAGGCAACTTAGCATTTTTCGAAATTTCAAGTAGCTGAGACGATAAAACTTTTTTCAATGTATGATCTAATTTTCAGAGATAGGAATATCCAATTACAGTAAAACTCGGTTATAGCGAAGTCCCGGGGACCCGTGAATTTAATTCGCTATATCCATAATTCGTTAAACAATATACATGTACGGCGAATTCGCAATATGCACGTTTTCCTTCAAGAATTTCTACCCAATATATTAGGGAAGCAATCATTACAAAACAGAATTTGAATAAGTGATGTTTCATTTTAAGATCTTTGAAAATTCGTTATAAAAGATGTAAATCATATTATTTTTTTATCTCTACGGGGCTCAAAATCAGTTCGCTATATCCGTAAATTCGCTATATCAGAGTTCGTTATAACCGAGAAAATTTTACAAAGAATTGTTAAGAATTTTAATTGCCTAGGACCTCGAAAAAACTCGCTATATACGTGTTCGCACTAAACGAGTTTTACTGTATTGTAAAAATAAATCATTTCCTTGATATCTTGTTCTTTTTGCCATTAAATAAAAAGGATTATTAGAATATAAAAAGTAAGAAAATGAAGCAATTATTAATTGAAATAAAATATTTAGGTGGCTATGGACTACATGTAGAAACAGTGTCCAAGTTTTCCAAGTTTTGGACTTAAAAGGTTGCAAAAATAAATAAAATAAACATACCTGAAATTTTTTCATGTTGAACAGAGTAGCTAGCATTTGGTTGTCCAGTCCTGACCGTAGCTTTGTAAGACGAATCGCTACACATGTGCGAATAGATCTGGACTTCGTTGCTCTTACATGTATGTTAGTCACTGAATTCATCAAATCATCGAACTGTTCTTTTTCAAGTCCTGTAAGATTGTAGTAATTCTGATTTGATAAACCTGCTGGATCATCAAAATCAAGCCTTGAATTTTCTTTCCGTATTACTTCGTCTCTTGTTTGCTGCAGTAACTCAAGAATTGAAGTCCTGTTTAAATAACTCGAGTCTTTAATTGCTCTTACTTTCTCAACTGCGTCAATGGAAAGTTGACCATTTTGAATGTGACTAGCACAACACCGAGATCCTGGGGGGACAAACACTTCTTTTAAAATGTACGCCCTAAAACGGATGTATATTGGTGTCACTATGAGTTCTGGCCCCGGCTTTTTGCAGACAAAGCAAAACGAATGACCTGTACTGGTACTTGGAATTGCCAATCTTACTGATGGAGGACTGCTTTGGGGTACAGATTTTGAGAGTTTCTGAGGGGGTTGATATTCTTCATCAGTGGCCGTGGTACGGTTATCAGTGATTGTTGTACGGTTTGAACTGTCGAGATTGTTCTGTTTTTTATAACAAAAATGTGAACACTTGTTGCAGAGAACAAGTAATATTTTTTTGTTATTTGATTGACTTTCCTTCTTCCTGTTGGTTTATGGCGTTTTTTTGCAAAGAATACAGTAATAATTTTTTTCTTCATCCATTCTGGAAAAAAGCAAAGGGTATTCATGATCATTAATGAAATACTTAGTACTCTTTTGCTAGGATTTATTTTTTTCTTGAAAGGTACATAAAATTTGAGTCTCTCTTCCTGATACTAATAATATTAAATTGTGTCATTTTTTTTTTTTACAAAAAAATTACAAATATATATATTCCTAAAAGGAAAATGTTAGGTAAAAAAATCCTTTATACTAAAAAAAAAGAAGAAGAAGAACTTACTGGACTCGAACACTTGATACCCAGCCTTCAGTGCATTAACCATTACGCGCTACTTATTGAGCTACGCCGACGCTTAAATAAATAGAGGTAAAAGTTGTACAATATATTAACATTAAATGCAGACCATACAGAATATCTTGTCCAGAACATTAGCTCTAGTATTCTACAGCCTTTAAAAACAATCAAATGACAAATAAAATGAATTTTATAAAAGTATATAAAAGAAAAACATATTATATAAACAGTTAAATACGACGGTAGTTAATAAAAGCGCGGTTTAGCGTAAACTGAGATATCGTCTGCAGACTAACGATTTTCACAAGTTTCAATGTAAACAAACTTTTTGTTTATTTATTGTCTTTTAAAAAAAAAAAATTAAGTAAGGAAATAAATAAGAAATAAACGAAGTAATGTAAACTTTTTATCTTGCGTACACATATAATGAACAGTCGGAAGGTACTGTATTCGACATCCCTTGTACAACTTGTCAGTCTAACATGCATTTCTGATGTACGTGTACTTGAATGTAAATCAAAATTATCATATATTATATCTATATGTTATATTTCTTAATTTTAACCTTTTGACGATGAATATACTTGAAAGACTTACCTTGTCGATGTTGTCCTTTTTCTTCACATCTTATTGACGAATTACAAGCGGTATCATAGATTACGCCCCTTAACCAACTCTGAATCCGCCACCGGAAAAGTTACGAAATGTCAAAATAAATATACTGCCCATTCCTCGAGCAAATTCTTACTATAATTTTAATTTGTCTTTTATTAAGTTGTGTTAAAATACATGTTATATTTTGCTCGAGGGATGGGCTGTACTTCAATTTTAGGGCTTTGTCGATAAATTAGTGGAAAAAATAGCAATTTCCGGAAAAACGAATGTTTAAACGATCTGTTTACCACCAAGTAGCGTGGTAAATTTACTAATGTGGATATTGAGAGTATCGATCCTCTTATAAATAAATATTGGTCTTTAAATTTGACAAACGTGTTTATAAATATTCGAAAAATTATGGGCCTCTGCATATAAACTACCGTACTTAATTCTTTAATTATATGGTAATTCATGAATTTAAATAATGGAAAAAAGACTTCAGGTATCACTGTCCTCTCCATCACTAATGTCAGTATGATCACCATCCACAGGAAAGTTCCTTAACAGTCTCTGACAGATAGTCATAATGTCCGAATAAAAAATCTGTTGCTTTTCAAATAACTCGGCATAAACATTATTGGCAATTTTGGCATAATGCTTCATCCTTCCAAGTGTGTACGTTAAAGGATTCAAGCATCTGAATTCCTGCAGAATACTTTGTAGATCTTCACTGTTATCTCTTCTCTTGTGCTACGTTTCAATACACCTCTCATGAATTTGATTGTCAAGATTTTTAACAACATTGTTAATTATAGGGGCAGCCTTGCAGAGATTAACAATAGCAGTCTCTGTTTTATTGGATCCTAAGCCTCTGATCAGTTCCTTCAACCTTTTGACTTGGTTTTCCTTTTGCATATCACTGGGTTTATTGTTCCCTGTTTCACCTTTTGGATTTACAAATGAGTTTGTGCGGACTTCTAATGAAAGTCTTGGTGATAATAAAATTTCAGTTTTTAAGATATAGTCTATGCATTCCACTAAATATTTTGAAAAGTTAGAGTAGGCATAGAAATATGGCATCGTCAATCTCAATGAAATATTGACCCTGGAAATGTCAACTTCTTTTAAGATGTAAATTTATTCTGACGTCACAGAAAATTGTTTAATTTTTAGTTTTTATTGATTCCTTCTACAGAAGTGTTAAAAGGGACATACCATTTGAAAAGTCTTTCAAACCGATAAAAGGAATATTGAGAAAGAATATTTGGACCTAAAACAATCAAAGTTAAAAGTAGAAGAGCAACTGAATAACTCTCAACAAATAATAAATACATTTTTCTGAGAGCCTCACTGATGTAGACTCTCAAATGAATCTGCTGTAAATTCTGATGGAAACACACAGACAAATGGGCAGTCACAAGACCTTTTCATTTGTCCACAGACAAAGGAATTCATGTACATGATTTCTGATGACATCAAACTACGGGTAAACAGCATGGAAGGGGCGACTTCCCATTATATTCATTTCATTTTATGAGCAACAGATTGAGCTTAAGATCTCATTACAGTACATGTAAATATATATAAAGGCTGCAGACACTGGAAGTCGACTGCTAAGTTGTCTTAACAGGTATATATATGAGCCTCGTCGGATAGAAATCGACCTTATCGTATGCAACGTCATAATGAGAAATAAACGAATAAAGTTAAGAAAGATTTCCCGGTATTTTTACTACACATGGTTTTCACGTTAAGGATTGTTTTAGACATCGTTAACTGCAGTTCACAGATTTTGTCTTTAAAAATCGGATCATTTTGAATATGTACTCATAAAATAAGCAAATTTTAAATGTATTGCCCTTCGTAGAGCCTTAACTTCTTTATCGTTACCATGGATCAATGTAAACACAGGCCAGAGGAATGCCGAGTCCGATCTACATATTTTTTTTTCAAACAGCAGAAGACGTGAGGTTTTATCTAACACCAGATAAAGATTAAGTTGGTAGACAAATAGCAAAGCAAAATGGGCTTGGTGTATTACTGAGGAAGAACAGAATTATCTTTTATTGTAGTTCAGAGTATTAAATTTTAGCCAAAGGAGGCGTATCTGGCACAGAAAATCGCACATGTACAGATAATAGTGTGTGAACTTCATTTACTATCACCGTGTGTATTCATTCATTCAAGATTAATATATTCAAAATGTAATATTAGATATACTATAATGTTTCATGTCCTCGAATGAATTTACGTGTAAAAATTAGGTCAAACTTATATAGGAATTAATTTAACCAACCAAAACAAAAGCAACATTAGGCCATTCCCTGTACAAGATGTACAAAGGCAGGCGCGTAGCCAGGCGTACGTTCGTACGCAAAAACGTCCACATCATTTTAGGGAAAAAAGGAGAGAGGGAGAGGCAGGCGAAATTTTTATGCTCTTAAATCATTTTGCAATAAATAAATACTTTTAAAAATAAAAGAAATGTTTAGAAACAATTTAATAAATGATAAATAATAACTGAAATTAACAGAATCAGTTTTAGAGGATAATATGATACTGTACATGTAGTCAGCATCTCTATTTCTGAAATCATTAGATTTTCCTTGAATCTGGTTTACGTATTGCTGATTTTTTTTTTCTCTAAGTGCATTATACATTCTCATATACATGTACCACTCCAACCGATTAATTTATCATAAGTATTTTGTCTCTTCAAAATTCTAAAATTGTTTTAAGTGGGCTCTTCATATTACATAAACAACGATACAATGTATTGGGCATATCCTTTTTCATTTTAGAGTGTTTGTCCATATTTCCTACAAAAAAAAAACCGACCTCGAAAACATGGGTGCATAGCAAACTTAAAAGTTTAAGAAAATTGTGATCAGGGGGGTCAAATATGCTCATTTAAATTCAATAGCCGTCGGGGGATCGGCCTGTGGATCCTCACTAGGGTTTAACCACGGATCCATAGGGGACATTAGGCATCCAAACCCCCTGCCTACTCTTGCGTCCACATCATTAGTGGCCTGGCTACGCCACTGTAAGGCCACGATTCATCAATTCTCAAAACGCATTTTTCGAACATCAGTATTCAAAGATATCAGGAATCAATTAATACCAATACTGTGTAAGGCAATTTCTTCAGATATCAGTAAGTCTCAAACGGAAATAGGTAGACTGACTGAGAAGTGTGCATTGTCCGAATCGACTGGATTCGATAAATTATGCAAGTTGCTTCCCTTTGACGCAAAAAGAGGCTCAACACAGGGGGATTTCTTTAAAAAGTCTTTTTTTTGGTTTTTCTATCTTTTGTCTCTCTTCCATTACTAATAGTTTATCAATTTATTTTCTTAAATTTTCACTCATTATGTTGTAAGTTTATAAAATACACCGACGATGGATTATCTACATGTGTATATGATTTTAAATTTCTTTAACTTGGCTGCCGAAATTGTTCAAAGAGGGGCGGCCATTGTGTTCATCTTGACCTTGTAGGGAGAGGCTACAATAGGCTTTGCCTGCTGCCCGATCCTATTCACTTTGTGTGAATAAAATTCTGTATAAACATTTTTTAAAAATGGGCCCGGTTTGTGAAACATATCCTTCTACGCCATTAATATTTAAAAGAATTGTAGATCAAAAAAATTACAGTTACATGTAAGAAAAAAAAATAGCTTTGTGAAATGTGTTCCTAAATATTCACCATAAAGTTAAGTATTTTAAGCCCCGTTAATACCAAACTTTTCTGCAAAAAACATCTTGACATGAGCAGGATTTCACACGTTCGTGATTCGTGAATAAACATGAATATGGTTTCGCTTTGTACAAGGACTTTCAATTATAATTCAAAAAGCTCTCTACATCATAAAATTCTTATACAATTCTCTTCTTTAAGAGAGGGAGATACCCAAAACTGATACATGTAATTTCTAAATCTCAAATATTTTTTATTTCATTTTTTTATTGAAAAAAAAGATCTGAAAACAAATAATTATGAAATGTCTATTCGACGTATTTTTTTTTCTAAAGTCAGCACATATAAAAGGCTACCTCGCTGGCTAAATATGATATAATTTACTTTAGAATCCTACGCACCCCAGCTGAATCCGATTCTCTAATTCATGGCATTAATTATCCTATTTAACTGGTTTAACTGTATTTCCTAATAAAATAATTATTTAGAAATTCTCAATACAGTCTACGTAATCAATTATTTTTTAAACATTCGGTTCGTTTGCAGTATTAATTGAATTATAAAAGAAAGAAAATGTGCCCCTTGGTTTTATATCGTAATTCAACATAGCCTGTGTTTTTGTTTTTCTTTCCCTCAATATATTTCTAATACTCCAGTTAACAAAGAAATTATAATTTTTGCATTTCTGAAATTCAAATTAATACCTTCATTTTTTCTGTTGATCTAAGATATTTTGCAAACTTTAAGTAAATTCTCTTTTTCAAATGCTTTGGAATGTTGCATCACAAATTAACTATCATAGTCGAAAACCCACGAGTGAACTCGTTTTTACTTATCACCCGGTGATTAGAAAAGATAACATCATCCTTGGGTATTCGATGATGATAAACTATACACTATAAAATAAAACAAAAATAAAGAATCAGCCTAAAACGTCGGAATGAAGTGATTATTTAAAGAATACGCACAAATCGTCCAAAAATAATGCATGCATATTTATTGAATCGAGAATTTCAGCCAATGTGTATACATGTTTCCCGTGACTTAAATTTCGCTACATGTAACTATAAATAATATTCTTTTAAAATTAGCTCGTTCTTTTCATATACGAAGTAAATAATGTACGAACAATGCAAAGTTATCATTTTTACATATTTTGAAATTCCAATCCTTCAGATGGAACGTGAAATGGTTCCCTATGTTAAGGTTTACAACTACATGTACATGTATTTTGCATGCAACAGATAAAGATTACCCGCTGATAATGGCTGAAATCTTGCCGACTCGGCGTCAAGCAAAATCAATGATCTATATACTGTTTGAAATGCTATTCTATTAATTTTACTTAATTATTTTTGTACATTATGGATAATAGAATTTTGATAAAAAGACGATCGGGTTTTTATTGGGATCGAGGGGGGGGGGGTGATAATGTAAGGCACAGTAGAATGTGGCTGCAGTAGAAACAGTATTATCGATAAGGAAAAATCCTAATAGAATGAGTCAACTTTGAGACAAAAGGCTAGTATCACACCATGTTTGGTTTCACATTATCACTATATACAAATTGATGTGATTTTTTTTTAATTTAACTTAAGAATAATTATCATAGCATGATTTTAGTTTAATTTTATTGGCTGCATGGTTCATGAACGAGGTGTTTCTGAGATCGACCCTCTGTAAATTTGGACTCGATCGCATTAGTGTATTTTTCCTTCACATGGGGATTACGTAAATTCAAACAAATTGCGTTAACTAACTCGCATGCTTTGAGGATAGATGATCAAACGTAAAATCAGCATACACGTAGATCTATATATTTGTTAACTGGAAGTTCAGTTGTTCATTTGTCCTTCGGTATGAAAGACAGAAAAGTAGATTTTTTCGGGGGGGGGGGGTATTCGGTTTTTAAAGGATTAATAATACAGTAAACACAATTTTTGGGATTGTAGATTACGATCAACTATTTTTGTCATTAATTAGGCATTTTGTTTAACTTATAGACATGATGAACACTTTGATAGCTAAGCGATAACATGTGCCCCTACTAAACAACTGAGAATAAACCATGACGTCACAATTGAATCGTTAAGAAACTGCAATATCCTGAATGTTAATTTTGCAAACATACCAATTTCAAAATGAAATAACTTTGTTATAAATGAAGATATTTTGATTCCGTTTTCAGTTTTTGTCGTGATTTTACATGGACCACTGAAATGCACAAAAATCTCAAATTCGATAAATTTTGCCTTAAGGTCGATTTCTATCCGACGAGGCTCATATACTATAGAAAGAGTACGTATCAGAAATAAAGTCCACCGTTTCGAATTAACTAAACCTCGATCAATTTTTTGTACTTCAACTAGAGAAGACTAATAAAAAATCCGTACATGCTGTTTAGTTCATTTTTATTGAATGAGGATGGAATCTAGGTAAAAGACGTTGTACAATACACGAATTTAAGAACCCTCTTTGCACTGTTTTATGCAAATAGTTATCTGCCCTTTCATCGTTCATAAAATAAATTAAAATGTACAAATTATTCCTTAACTTTCACCAAATCACTCATTCATAGCATTTTAGTAGACCAAGGTGAATAGTCAGTGAATCCAGAAAAGCACAATATCCTATATATATTGAGTAAGGATGATTGTTTTGAAACTGATTGTCAAAAACAACATTTTATAAATCTTTCATGCCAATTGGGAATCGCTAAATGATTTACCCCAAAGTGTGCCTCATTCTATCACTACCCCTAGCACTAAAGAAATGACTAGACATACCTTCTCAAACACTGCTCTATTACCTTATGGCCAAAAGCAAAGATGATACTTTAGATAATTTCAAAGCATAAGGTCAGTGTATAAAACTGTAATATTCCTTAATGTGTTTTTGGACTGACTGCCAAAACAACATTTTTTAAATTATAAGAGAACAGCCGAACATGCGGGACATTTCATAATTTGATTTTGACGTTAAAATTTTGAAGATTGAGAGGTCACACAACGGTCCACTTATTCGGGATCGATTTAACAACATTTGTTAGGGTAAGTATATTGATATATATTTTAAATATTTTCCTCTAAAATGTCAAATGGAAACCTCCGGAAAGGAGATCAACCGCGTGATCAAAGGATCCATTAGAAAAAGAGTAACAATTAACTTCTACAGGGATAATATTTTTATGCACCGAATTTGATGGGGAACGCCTATGCATTATTAAAATAGAACATCGGTGATTTCGCCCCAATGTATGATTTCACGGTTGGAAAATGTGGATTTGATTAAGTCACGTGACTTTTAGCAGACTCGTTTAAAGTCACCGTTTAGTAAGTTTTACGGTCGATAGAATGACCTTGTCAGCAAAAGCAATTTTTCAGAGTTAAATGCTGATTGAAGTTTTTCATACTAATTGTTAGATTATTATTTATACACTGAATTGACAACCGATTTTTCCAGTATTACCTGGTCACGACAAGGAGCACACGGCGGGTGTGACCGGTCAGCAGGGGATGCCCTATCCTCCATGGCACCTGATCCCACCTCGGATGTTTCGGAGGTCCGTGTTTGCTCTGCTCCTATTTTGTGTTGTTTTATGGACTTTGATATTGAATACTGTTTATCTCCATATTCTTCTCATAAGGAAAATAAAAACTAACACATTTAAATGTAACCAGAAGTCTCTGTCGAGACTGAAGCTCTACTGGTTTGTACTTATAGCAAAGGAAGAGAAAAGTACTTAAGCAGTTGGAAATTGAAACTTTTCAACAGCAATAAATAGAATAATGATCCTTGATTAAGTCTCTTTATGTTCTTAGTGCAGTCTACTTGCATGCCACATTTATATTATAATCAAACTAAAATTGTATTTGGAGTAGCATTTTGAAAGAATTTCACAGAAATTTCTATTTTTAGTAACCACGGCAACACCGTTCAACGAAATCAAAAACCGATACACAGAATTATGTATCTTAGTGTAGTCTACTTTTGTGCCAAGTTATATTGAAATCAGACTAAAACTGTAAGAGGAGTAGCATTTTGAAAGAATTTCACAAAAATTTCTATTTTTAGTAACCACAGCAACACCGTTCAACGAAATCAAAAACCGATACACAGAATTGTGTATCTTAGTGTAGTCTACTTGTGTGCCAAGTTATATTGAAATCAGACTAAAACTGTAGGAGGAGTAGCATTTTGAAAGAATTTCACAGAAATTTCTATTTTTAGTAACCACAGCAACACCGTTCATCGAAATCAAAAACCGATACTCAGAATTGTGTATCTTAGTGTAGTCTACTTGTGTGCCAAGTTATATTGAAATCAGATCAAAACTGTAGGAGGAGTAGCATTTTGAAAGAATTTCACAGAAATTTCTATTTTTAGTAACCACGGCAACACCGTTCATCGAAATCAAAAACCGATACACAGAATTGTGTATCTTAGTGTAGTCTACTTGTGTGCCAAGTTATATTGAAATCAGACTAAAACTGTAGGAGGAGTAGCATTTTGAAAGAATTTCACAGAAATTTCTATTTTTAGTAACCACGGCAACAACGTTCATCGAAATCAAAAACCGATACACAGAATTATGTATTTTAGTGTAGTCTACTTGTGTGCCAAGTTATATTGAAATCAGACCAAAACTGTAGGAGGAGTAGCATTTTGAAAAATTGTTTACAGACAGACAGACAGACAGACAGACAGACGGACGGACGACGGACGCATTACTATCGCATAAGCTCTTCTGGTCTCTGACCAGTAGAGCTAAAAATTAAGTTTATTTGAACACTGACCGAAAGAATGACCCCCAACCCCCTAAAAAAATAAAAAAACAAGAGATGTTTGTAAAACACTTATGCCCCCCTCCCCCCCCCCCAATTGGAATTTTTTTGTAAGTCCAAGGGGCATAACTTTGTCAAAAATGGAACAATTGTACCCAAAACAGAACTTGACCTAGATATTCATCTGATAAATCTGTATATTAAATTTCATCTCAGTATGTGCAATGGGTGCAAAGAAAATGAATGGAAACTGCAAATAATTGAGATTTTTTCAAACTCCAAGGGGCATAACTCTGTCAAATATGGTGCAATTGTATCCACAACAGAACTTGACCTAGATATTAATGTGATATATCTGTATACCAAATTTGATTTCAGTATGTGCACCGGTTGCAAAGAAAATGAGCAGAAACTGATTTTTTCTCCAAGGGGCATAACTCTGTCAAAAATGGTGTGATCGTACCCAAAACAGAACTTGACCTAGATGTTAAAGTGATATATCTGCATACTAAATTTGATTTCAGTATGTGCAACGGTTGCAAAGAAAATGAGCGGAAACTACAAATAATTGAAATTTTTCTAAGTCCAAGGGGCATAAATCTGTCAAAAATGGTGCGATTGTACCCAAAACAGAACTTGACCTAGATATTTATGTGATATATCTGCATACTAAATTTGATTTCAGTATGTGCAACGGTTGCAAAGAAAATGAGCGGAAACTACAAATAATTGAAATTTTTCTAAGTCCAAGGGGCATGACTCTGTCAAAAATGGTGCGATTGTACCCAAAACAGAACTTGACCTAGATATTTATGTGATATATCTGTATACCAAATTTCATTTCAGTATGTGCAACGGTTGCAAAGAAAATGAACGGAAACTAAGTGGACCGACAGACCGACAGACCGACCGACCGACCGACCGACAGACAGCAGCAAAGCAATATGCCCTCCCTTCTTCGAAGGGGGGCATAAAAATATATGTGGCTGAACCTCAATGCACATATAAGTTAAGTCAGGCATAGGAATAAGATAATATGATGGCTATCAATGCACAGTTTGCTGGTATTCTTTAATGATGTCTTCTCCAAGACGAAGATCTCAAGGTCACGTTATCCATACAGCTTTATTCTCATCCTTTGAAGTTCATTTGGTCTCCTGAACCTTAACACTTGTGCTGACTGCTTCTGTCTGCTGATCGTTATTCCTGGCCAAGAACTCGAAGTCTGGTGCTTTGAGTACTTCACATTTAAATTGTTTGATCTGTAAAATGGTAATTGAATGGTTTGCAATTAAATGAAGACCATGTTTTAAAGGTAAAAAATAGTAGTACAATGTAGGGTCAATAATAAACACAAAAAATTAAGAAACAACACGTCAAAAATTTTATAGATATGCAGGAATAGAAAAGTGGCAGCACAGATTTTGGACCTACGTTGAATAGGGTGTCTTCACTGTCCTCCAAGATCCTGATATACTTTTTTTCTGTAAAAATAAAAAAAAATTGGGATCAGTAAATTAAGCCTAATTCTTGATGGATTTTGAAACATTTCTAATTACATATATAATTCTTTATTAGGCACGGTGAGATTAACGAGTTAAAAAATGTTGTTTTTTTTTTTTTAATTTAAACTCTTAATAAGTAGTTGACTAGACTTACCACTGTTGATAAGTTGCACCGCGTTTAGGGTCCACATTCGGTTGTCGTTGGCACTGTCTTTTTTGATGTTATTATTTTCTTTTTTAGAGACTCAATGAAGAGGTTAGAAAAAATTATGAATCTTTTCTGTTGAACTGGTAAAAAAATATTAAATGCATGTTCAAAATACCTTAAATATACATATTACATTGTGAATGGTTTCAAATCTATGTACGTTTTCTTTTACCAAAGTGAAAATTTTCATCGTCTTACCAGCGATCTCTCTGTTGACTGAGTATGTAAACCCCACTCGTTTGTCAGCCGTCTCCTTGACATACAGGAAGATCAGCATTTGCAGAATGTTT
>NW_026929001.1:0-35792 GCF_032062105.1 Saccostrea cuccullata | reverse complement strand
TTAATTTAAATATTTAGCTTACAAATAAATCACTGTACAGTTAATTTCTACAGATATATTTTACAATCACATTTCAATTAATGTAATGATACAATATTACAACTTTAAAATATACAAAAGGTAACATATGCTTATTACCTATCTATGGGACAAGGCCCATTCCATAAAACACCAAAAACAACTGGATGCTTCAGCTTACATATCTAATAAGAAATACTCTCATCTGTACTATATATAATACAATACTCATGATTCAAATAAATATATTCTCTGAGATGATAAACTGAAGATTAAGCTTTAATTTATATTTTAAACTTTCACTCTTCTTACAAACAGTGATATTAGCTAAATATAAATATTATAAAGATATAGAATGTTAATAAAGTAGATACTTACTTCCAGGTCTGGTCTAAAGGTCTCAAGTCTTCCAAAGTCATAAAATTCTTTGTCTAAATAATTCTGTAAAGTTTAACAATGCCAACCTGGCCAAAACCTCTGAGTTGTCTGACTAAAGCATCTGAGAACTACTCAGAACCACAACCAATAAAAAGACAGAACCCCAAGAGAATGACCTTGAACTTTATCGCTCACAAGTATTTGTAAAGGGGTGGATCTAAGTTTTATATTAAACTCAATTTCATTTACCCGGTATATCAATAATACCCCTATTTATTCCATATTGTATGTTTTATAATATATACAATTAAAAACACACTGCTACATATTAATTCTAAGGTTATAAGAATTAGCCGTGGCTTTATATCCAAGGGTTCTTCTGAACATTTCTTATAAAATAATGAAGTTATAATTATGGCGTTTGAACCCTAGTTACGTCCTGTATTTGAACAGTTTGAAGTTTTTTCAAACCAAAGGAACTGTGTAGGAAGTCTTGAAGAAAGCCCTGTAGTTCATACTGCTTTAAAATTACCTCCTCTGATCAGAAACTTCCCTGGGTATGTTAGCTAAAACAGTGTTATAGGTCTGATTATTTAATATGCATAATTTTTATGCGCCCGAATTTTTTCGGGGTGCATATTGTTTTTGTCCTGTCTGTTTGTCTGTTTGTCTGTTTATCTGTTTGTCTGTTTGTCTGTCTGTCTGTTGTCAACTTTAACCTTCGCCAAAACTTTTGAACCGTAAGAGATAGAGACTTCATATTTGGTGTGCATACTCCTCTAATAAAGTTCTTTCAAATGACATCAAGGTCAATGACCATATGACCTTGACTGTGACCTATATGCTAAAAATAACTTTTTCCACTTTTTGCCATAACTTTTGAACCATAGGAGATAGGGACTTCATATTTAGTATGCATACTCCTCTAATAAAGTCCTTTCAAATGACATCAAGGTCAATGACCTTGTGACCTTGTCTGTGACCTATATGCTAAAAATAGCTTTTTCAACTGTTTGTCATAACTTTTGAACCATAAGAGATAGAAACTTCATATTTAGTATGCATACTCCACTAATAAAGTTCCTTCAGTTGACATCAAAGTCAATGACCTTGTGACCTTGACTGTGACCTACGGTATATGCTAAAAATAGCTTTTTCCACTTTTTGCCATAACTTTTGAACCATAGGAGATAGGGACTTTATATTTAGTATGCATACTCCACTAATAAAGTTCTTTCAAACAACACCAAGGTCAATGACCATGTGACCTTGACTGTGACCTATATGCTAAAAATAGCTTTTTCCACTTTTTGCCATAGCTTTTGAACCATAAGAGATAGAGACTTCATATTTAGTATGCATACCCCACTAATAAAGTTCTTACAAACAACACCAAGGTCAATGACCTTGTGACCTTGACTGTGACCTATATGCTAAAAATAGCTTTTTCGAACTTTGTTGACGCCGGGCGCATAGTGTTTCAAAAACACATCTTGTTTTATTTTGTTTTTTCCCTCACTTTGTTCATTTCTTTTCTTCTTGAAGAGACTTTGTGATTATGCCATGTATAATATTTTTGTCTCATTTCTTTCTAGCTGCAGTGTTGTGGACTGAACTCTAGCAGTGATTTCTGTAATCTAGTTTCCTGCTCTTCACCTCCATACACATGTTGTCACACACTCTACCAAACTCAGAATAGCCAAATATACTCCGATACTAATTGCTATTTTGAACAAACGGTAAAATTCTTTTAACATTCGTTAAACTTTCAATCACCTTCCAGGTTTAGTTCTCTTCTTTCCTGGACATCTCTTTGTTGAATGTCATACCTTTAAAGTTTAAATTAACCAGAAAAGTCATTAAGTAAATTTACACAGACTTAAATCTATTTAAGTAGTCGCAATTCTCTCATTAAAATGAATACTAGTGACAGAAAGGCTAATAGATTTTCAATGTATTCTTTAGATGATTTTTCGCCATAATTATAAATCAAATATATTATGTCTGTTTTGCAAAGCAAGCAAAAATAAATACACACTGGGAGATCTGACACAATTGTGAAATTGTGTAAGATATGAAAATCAACACAAAATTAAAAAATACCTCTTTTATATGACCTTAAACAAATAATATAGATATATGTTTGTTATTGTAGGGTTGCCTGGATAAAATACCTACTGTTTTGGGGTTTTATACCACCGGCTTTTTTATTGCCATTTCCATTTCAATTCTTTTTGGGGTAAGTGATTTTAACTTTTAAATCATGAAGTTAAAAGCGTTACTACGACTTAATATTTTGTAATTACCTGTTATATTTCAGGGTTTATCTGTTTTGTTCACAATTTTCCAAATAAGTTCTTTGCCTTCAAAAGATGTTCATGACAAAAACATTCTAAAGAACGATTCCCCTGAGACACCCAGGGATGAGGAAAACAAAGGCATCTGCAAACGATGTTTTCAGTATTGCACAAGGTAAGTTAATTACATTAATTAATTAAGTTAATTGTGTGCGTACACAGAAATATTACAGAAAAGTTCATCCTTCCTTGGAATAAAATTTCATTTAAATTAAGCTTTTTTTTAACTTTTTTTTAAATGCTGGGACACACTGTCCAAATCTTAGGACGCTTCTAGTTACGGTCTTACTTCGAACACATGGTTTTACGATGCAATATTTAACGCAAAGAAAGCAATTAAATAATTATAGGTTCTTTTATTTTAATAAATTGCAAAGTTTAGAAATTGAGGAAGATCACCCAAGACCTTATTAAGAAATCAACTGATTTTTCCACGTTACGAAGATACGATGCATGTAATAAGTAGTGTATAGAAAAAAATACATAGAGAGAAGCTGTCGCTTGTACCATAAGAAAAAAAAAAGAAAACAGACGTTATTAAATTACTAATTAACTACATGGAAGATATTGGAAAGATTGAAATGCATTTTCAGTGATATTTTAGAGTATTAAATATAACTACTCTATTTATCATTTCTACGCGTGCGTGCTAGTCATTTCTAAGCTAGATCTATAACTCTTCGTCATCTTCATATTAAATTTCGATTTATTTTCCTAAATTATAAACAGTCTTGCTATAGTCTTATCAAATCTTGCCACATCTACTGCGTATGTAAATTTCTCTAGTATTCAAGTTGCTGGACACCAAAATATAAAAGGTACGAACACATTTGTAGAACTCTCGCCATGTTTTTATGCATTAATTATCAACGCCATTTCATTGACTTTTTTTTATTTGACATATGTCCCATTTTAAGACGGAAGATCACCACTATCAAAAACTACGAATTGAAACTTTTCTTTTTTAGCGATTTCCCATGCTTGATTCTGATGATTGCTGCAGTTCTGTCTGTTGTTAGTACATCTTTTACTTCGTTCGAACATATGAAATTGAATTGTAAAAAAGACTTTCCATATTCCAGTGTATATTATAATACAAGTACATGTAATTTACATTTTTTTTCAGCTATTCGGTGGTGTTTTCATAATGGAGGGGATATTCCTCAGCTATGATAAAGTTTTTAACCATGATATCATTGATGATGTAATATTCAGCAACCTATCATTTGACGGACTGAACTTCTATCATATCAGAACATCATTGTGTGCCTACATGTTTTCTTGTGGAATAATTCTTATCATTTTTTGTGGAATTGGGATGTTCACACTCAGGAAAAATTCAAAATGCTTGCACGTCACAGTAAGTTAAGAGTTTTATTTATTTATTGTTGATATTGAAAGCCTATTGAAATTGCTGTTCTGAAATAAAAAAAATACAGCCAGTGATTAAACATATTTATGTTATGGTACATGATCTACCAGTAATATGGTCGTGCTATTTTTTTGGCCAAAAATGTACTTTGCATAGATAATTGTATAAGTTTACAAGTGAAAAAAGATACATGTATCACCTATAGTCACAAATTCAGTTCCCAGTCCATTAGAACCAAATTTCTTATTAAATATGCTTTTTTGATATTGCAGCAAGCAATCCTTGTCGGTATTGTTTTAGCTTTGATGATCATTGGTACTGGTCTGTGGGGGAAAATAAAAGACACGGTATTCGGCTTCAGTCATATATATTATTTAAATGCTTATGATAGGTTTTATGTTAACATTTCTTTTTACTGAATTCTTCTAAATTACAGATTAGTTATAGAATGGAAGATGAGATGAAATTGTTCCTCGAGAACCATAAATACAACCCGCACTTATCGTATGTGTATTCATACAGCTCCTATGGAGCTTGGAGCAACCTGTTTGCTGTGGTATCTATAATTTACATACAATAATTATACAGTGATTGGCTAAGTATCGAATAGATTTATTTTATGTATTTTTTAAAGTTAAAAATGTGATAAGCAAAGAAGTCAGCACACATTTATTTTGAGTCGCAATTTACTTCTGTCCTCAAGAAGAATGGACACTAAGAACGAAATTTTGGTCGCCCTCCCATCAGCGTTCATACTGTTACAATTTCTACTTCCAGGCGGAATGTTGTGGGGTGGCTGATCATGAAGGTAGTGAATTGGCTTCTTATCTGTCTGGTAATGATGAGATACCTATTTTCTGCTGTAAAGAAAATCCGTTAACGGAACCGTATAGAACCAATAACGATGATTGCACAGATTTAGTAGATCTGGACATGTCCTTTAACACGGTGAGTAGACATTAAAATGATGAAACTAAATTTGATATTTGTAAATAAGTTATAACTTTTCAAATGCAAACTAAACTATCGGCGGGAACAGAATGTTTGTGTTCTGTGTAGTATTACAACTTTGTTCGGAAAAAAAATTTAAAGTAAGTATTTTGGGCTATATTTGAAGTACTAGTACAAACAGTTGATTTATTCTCATTAGTCCTGTAAAGATGCCCTGCTGACAAGACTAGATGCCTACAGCAATACCTTCTTCTCCTGTAGTGGATTGACAATATTTCTCTTGGTATGTATCAGCTATCCTTTTATGAAAAGTATCCGTAATTACTGATAAATATCCTTGTGAAATGTCAATTGAGAGGGTTTGTTTTAAGCAGTCTTTGTTTGAAGTAATCTCTCTACTTACATCAACCCTCAGTGAAATTTTATTTTAATAATGAATACATTTAACTCTGAGATTTATTTTCCTACAGATTGTTCAACTAGGTCTCATCATATATAGGATAACAAAACTTCAATTTGTCCCTCTTCAGTCAGACAAGTACTTTAATCTGTTTAAAACTAAAAGAGGATGGAGGTATGAGACTTTTTTTATGTATGTGGTAATATCTTCACAACTATGTAATGTATTGAAATGCATTTAGACTTTCCTATTTCATTTGATATCTAGCAGGCAGACTGATTGTATGGTTTTATTAAATACTTATATTTTACTAAAAAATTGAAATCCATAGGTCGAGCTTTAGGATGAGGCTTCGTTAAACATACTGAAATTAAAAAAATTAAAAATTAATGATCAAAATCTTTCTTAAGAACATATTTTTCAACTATATGTATTACACATTAACTGTACTTTTCTTTGAGAAGTGATTTAGCATTTTAACGTTTATTTTGAAGGGAAATTTTGATTCTAGAATGGAGGACTTTATTCAGTTTCCTTTCAACGGTAAGTCACCAGTAGAAGTACATGTAGCTGCAAAACTGTAGCTCTCTGCTTGAGAAAATTTGGACAGATAAAGTAAAAAGCTACAAATCCAAGCTTAGAAATCTTTTTTTCACCGCCGCTTTTTTTTGTAGCTCTCTTTTGGTATTATTTCTTGAAGTTTATGCTTCCCCCCACTTTTAGAACGGTATCCGTTAATTAATTATAAGTTATACTTCAACTATTTATACTGTTTTTACCTTTCATAGTTCCGAAATAGTCTTTTATCGTTTTGGAATATCGGTTTTCAAGAAAGATTCCGATTTCGATGTCCGCAATCACAAACGACCGTTGGAACCTTTGGAGGGTAAATGAATATCAGGAATAGGAGCTAAATACTACAGTGCGGGGGTTGTTCGAAAAGTTCGTGGACTTCTGTCATATCCTTTTTATTTGACGTTATATGTTATCCAAATTTGATAGAAATATTTAAACACTAAATTCAACTATTTACATTAGCTCTGTTTTTCTACTAATCAAACATTGAAATGGATTTGAATACCTTTTTCGTGTATCCTCACGCGTAGAAGTACAATGAAGCGCATTAACGTTGTAAAATTTTCCGTTCGAATGGAACGTTTTGAGCTATCTTTAGAACATTTATTGTCATCTTTTGACACGCCCATTTTTTTAGAAATCGATAAAACGCTCAATTTGTTTATTCGAATAATTGTAGAACAGGTTTTCCATAAATATAATAGCCAATCAAATTGACGGTCTAAATAAATACATGTACCGAGTAAACACCTCTTTGACCGAAACATGTATTGTGGTAACTTCAATAGACATGATAAGTTCAAAAATATGTACATATTCGTTTCAATTTGTGTTTTACAGAAGCGGAGAGTCTCTAACTCTCTCTTCTAATTTTTTTAAAGCTCCATTTCAGTGTAACTCATGTTGCTAGTCGCAAAGAATGGGGTGTTCTAAACATAACGACGAAATTCAATATTTCTTTCTCGTTTCTAAAAATATGGGCGTGTCATTACGTTGTAATTGACGTTCAAAAATGACTCAGAACGTTTTATCCAGACGGAAAATTTTACCACTTCAATGCGCTTCATTGTACATGTATATACACGGAGAAACGTGCGTTAACGCGACGTCACAAAGAGGATACAGCGACGTTAGTAAAAATGCAACGATATAGAGCAGCGAGAAATTCAAATAATAAGTATATTTTAGTTGCTTCCACACATGTAAAATGAAAATATAAATAATAGTTGTTTTTTTTTAAAGTTTAGTGTGAATTATTGGTGTGAGAATCACACAGACTTGCACGTAGGCATATTTTTCAAGAAGCGCTTGTGCGCTTCATGTAATATGCCTACATGTACGTGACAAGTCTGTGTGATTCACACACCAATAACTCACACAAAACTTAAAAACATTCCATAAATGATCTCAGATGAGATTTTCAGATTTGTATCATTTTTTTAAATGTCACAATTTATTCAAAATCTTATTCAGATTCTAAAAATGCAAAAATCGAATCGGGGAGAATGTCAAAATTTAGTAAGTTACAAACAATGCACAAAGATATCGTCTGTAGTCATATTCTCTGTAAAATCGAGAAAAAACAACCTTGATATTTGAATTTAGAATTGTTACATTTATTCGCACTCCAAATTATTAATATTTTGCTTTGTGAAAGCAGAGTTGAGTAATATAAGAAATTTAAAAATTAACAAAGGAAATTATACAACGAGAGCAATTCTTATATATTTAAAAATGTAAAGTATTAGAAAAGGATTTAATGGGTGGCGATTGGATTGTACTGCTTGAAATGTATAGGGATAGTATTTTTCATTAGAAATTCTTGACTAGATATTTTTGTACGTTACATTTCACTAAGTGTGCTCCGCGGGTACAAAACATGTAGATTTTAAAATTAGGTAAATTGATATCTGTTAAATCGAATGTAATGAAACCTCACACATCAACAAAACAAATATTTTTGCACATTGTGATTATTTTAAATGTCTAGTGAGTAATATAACGAAGATTTACATTGTCTACGAACTTTTCGAAAAACTCTAGTATATGGTTAATTTTCGGATATCATTTCTAAAGCCGGGAAAACTTTTAAATACAATTGTGTTAATGCTAAAAAATAATTCGAGAAAATGTGAAGGGTTGGGCACTGTACGGTGTTCGGGAATTTTTAGGTCACCTGAGTAAACTCAGGTGACCTATTGCTATCCGTTTTCGTCCGTCGTCGTGTGTTAACATTTGAACATTTTCAGCTTCTTCTCTGCAACCACTCAACCAATTTCCACCAAATTTTACACAAAGCATCTATGGGTGAAGGGGAACAAAAATTGTGAATTTCATGGTCCCTGCCCCCCTGGGGCCTGTGGGGTGGGGCCAAAACCACTAAAATCAGTGCAATCTTTAAAAATCTTCTTCTTTACTCCTGGACATCAAGCAATCAAACTGTTAGCATGAATGTAATGACCATTGAGTCCTCTACCAAAATTGTGAAATTCATGGCCCCAGGGTCAGGGGTTCTAGTGCTAGGGCGGGGCTCTATTGATCATATAGTGAAAAATGCATTATTTCTTTAAAAATCTTCTTCTCTGCTCCTGGGTATTAAATAAACTAATTAAAGACATAATTATGATGAGCAAGAATGCCTTTTACAAAATTGTGAATTTCATGGCCCCAGGGTCAGGGGTTCTAGTGTAAGGGGGGGGGGCTCTATCGATTATATAGAGAAAATGCAGAATTTGTTTGAAAATCTTCTTCTCTGCTCTTGGGTATTCAAAGAATTAACTAAGTATATAGTTATGATGAGCAAGAATGCCTCTTCCAAAGTTGTGAATTTTATGGCCCCAGGGTCAGGGGTCCGGGTGTTAGGGTGGGGCTCTATTGATTATATAGAGAAAATACAGAAATTGTTTGAAAATCTTCTTCTCTGCTGCTTGGTATTCAACGAATTAACAAAGTATATAGTTATGGTGAGGAAGAATGCCTCTTCCAAAATTGTGAATTATATGGCCCCAGGGTCAGGGGTTCTAGTGTTAGGGTGGGGCTCTATTGATTATATAGTGAAAATGCATTATTTCTTTAAAAATCTTCTTCTCTGCTCCTGGGTATTAAATAAACTAACTAAAGACATAATTATGACGAGAAAGAATGCCTTTTGTAAAATTGTGAATTTCATGGCCCCAGGGTCAGGGGTTCTAGTGTAGGGGGGGGCTCTATTGATTATATAGAGAAAATGCAGAATTTGTTTGAAAATCTTCTTCTCTGCTGCTTGGTATTCAACGAATTAACTAAGTTTATAGTTATGATGAGCAAGAATGCTTCTTTCAAAATTGTGAATTTCATGGCCCCAGGGTCAGGGGTCCGGGTGTTAGGGTGGGGCTCTATTGATTATATAGAGAAAATACATTATTTCTTTTAAAATCTTCTTCTCTGTTCCTGGGTATTAAATAAACTCAATAAGTACATAGTCATGATGAGGAAGAATGCCTTTGTGAATTTTATGGCCCCAGGGTCAGGGGTTCTATTGTTAGGACGGGGCTCTATTGGTTATATAGAGAAAATGCAAAAAAAGTTTGAAAATCTTCTTCTCTGCTCCTGGGGATTAAGCAGATGAACTACCTATATACATGTAGCTATGATGAGCAAGGGCCATTCTTCCTGAATTGTGAATTTCCACACCCCTGGGTCAGGGGTACCATAGAGGGTGGTGGGGGGCTCTACTTATACTGAAAATGAATTAATTGATTGAAACCTACTTTGTATTAATCAAATATTTTTGATAAGCAAGGGTGCCCTATAAGGCCCATGGGCCTCTTGTTTTTAGCGGGGTGGTAATTCTGGCTTATTTTTTAGCTTTTTAAGCAGTTCGCTAAAAGTTTTATGTGCACCCTTGTTGTTTAGTTTCTAAATGAAAAGAAGTTTTACTTGAAAAAATAGGAATCAAAAAAGGGGATTCAAGAATTAGACAGGTATCACTGTATATGGTTTTGTGTATTGTTGATTTCAGTTTTGATAAACTGTTACCTTAGTTAGCAATGACAGAAAAAAGTGTTGATGCAATATTTATTGAATATATCTAATACATTACGTTTTTTATCGAATTTCTATTCCAAGAACGATGATGTTATGGTTATTGAAATACAATTTTGATTTATTTTACAGTTATTATTATAGTTATTATGTTAAGTATAAACTTAAGTAATCCCCGAGATGTAAATAAACTCCTATAGATGCCATGTCGCCATCCATTACGTTCTCGGTTATATGACTTCAAACAACACTTTGTTCATTTGAAACAGAGTAAATCTAAAGTTAATTATTAACTATATATTTTCAGTTGTCATCGCTTAGTATGCTGCTATTAGGAATTGTTTTGATGTATGACAGTAAGATGACGGGGATTAACGTTTACCACGTATACAAGTACATTTACCTAAGAGGTGTTAACTTCATTGACATTGTGGAAGCCATGTACCTTTCCCTCATCGTCTTGGGTGTTTTATCGATGGCTCTTGGTCTTGTTGGACTGTCAGAGCTGTTCAGAGACATACGGAGCGAAGTCAGAATAAAATTTGTAAGTTTTATTTTGTTGACTTATAAACAAATGTAATAAAACAGTTTACAGTGTAAAATTTTTGATAAGAAAAAAGGTCCTCCAAATCACAAAGCCTTTGAAGTATCAGGAGATCTGGAAGGTAGGAGAAAAAAGTAGCCACTGTTAGTCGTACGTACCCACAGTGAGCGCTGTGTTTCGATTAAGTAGACGTAGCAATCCATAATCAAATTTTATTTTGAAAACAATGCCTTATTAATAAAGATTAATCACATCGGACAAAAATTAGACCCAGGTTATGATAGCGATCGTTGGATTTGCAAAAAAAAAATGACTCTATGTAAAGTTGTTAGAATTCTAACATCGTCAACCTAGTTGTAAGAAGCTAGTCTCAGTTTAAAATTTGATTGTACTCAGAGCGTGCTAGCTTTTTTGACATGATGTTTACCATGCCGATTAGTTATTACTAAGTAATTGCCTTTTATCGTTTATAGTCAGTAAACATCCAAATGTTTAACAAATGTGAAGGCCGCTGTAAGGGCTTGTATTTCGAATTCTGCATGTAAAAGAAGTCTAGCTGTGACCCTCAATTCAACATTTAAATATATATTTACAACATGCATTTCTTCGTTGATCCAATATATCCCTTTATTACATTTTTACCCGTGAAATACTGTAAAATATTCACTGAATAAAAATGATATCCTGTCACAGTGTGAAAGGATAGCAAAATGATATCCTGTCACAGTGTGACGAATATCAGAAGTGCGGGAAAACTCTCGATTTCCTTTCTCATAATGAAGATTTCTGTAAAAAAAAAATCTTCCTTGACCTAATGTGAGATAGATGGAAATAATTAAACCATTTTGACAGCGAATAAAACTGTCAAAATTACCAAAAATATGTTGTCAAATTCATGTTTACAGTGTTTTCACCTCACTTAGCTATGACGTCTCAACCGCTCAACTATGACGTCACGAGCCCATGACTGTATTACAAAAAGACAGGGGCAAAGGAAAAATCAAAGAACGTTTTTTTTTAAAAATGTAATAAACAGAAAATTCAATGTTTTGTAGTTGAATATGGAATTTATTTCACTCGTGAGACAGGATTTGCTTCGCACTCGTGAAAATATAAAAAATCCTGTCCCACTCGTGAAATAAATTCCATATTCAAATGCAAAACATTGAATATCCTCCACATCATCTTGAAATAAGAAATACCACAAAGATTGAAACGTCCGTTTCATGTTTGTATAGTATTATTATTTTTAGAAAAAGACATAAGAAACCTTACAACAAAAACTTATAATTAACTTGATGACCTCAACTATTCCATAGTGAACTTCCCTTATTACGAGGGGCGTTCAATAAATAATGTCATTAGCTCGATTACATACATCATAGTAGTCATATGACATAAAGCTTGACTTTCTCTAATTATTGAATCTTTAATGAATTAATAACAGTTTATGTGACCACTTTTCATCACGTAGTTTTAACGTGAGAAGCTGGGAAACAAGGGCTACTCGAGACACTGCATTATAAATGAATGGTGAAGAATCAGTAAACTAGAGTGAAAATAAAAGCAACATTAAAGCTGCTGTAAAACTTGTTAAAAATCCCAAAGAAATATTCACTGAAATATGTGACATTTACAGCAACCGATGCCTGTTTTATAGACAAATTAGCATGTGGATTTCAAAGATAAAAATTTATATAATGGGCATCAAAAATGGGTACCCTCCTTGCCAACAAAAATTATAACAACTTATGTACTGTTTGCCAAATTTCAACAAATAATATTTGATGTTGTATGATTGACTTTAAGACACATAGAAAATTTGATAGACATCATATCGGGAGTAGTTTACACTGTTTTTAAGAAACGTTTGACAGTAATTAAGCTTGGTACTCTAAGGTCACCCTGTATTTTGAAAAATTAGTGAAAACGACAGCGTGTACAAAAGTCTTAACAATTATTTTAAAATATCAGTAATTGTAATAATCCACGTTTGTTTTATATTCAAACAGATATTGGAACATGAATCTATTGCTTAAAACCATTAAAACAAAATTTACCATAAGATGTACTTGATAAAAACGGAAAAGGTCTGTCAAGAGCAAAGGTATACAAGAGCACAAAAACAGATTTCTATGCAATTTTCTTAAATATTTGTGGTATTATTTTTCAAATTCGTATTCGGGGAGACAGTTAATATCTGGAAGTGTCTAGAAAGCAGTTTTTTTAGCAAAGAAATCGAAAGGTTTATCAGAGAAAGGACCCAGAATCAGGAATCAACTACATTGAATGTCTTCATGACAGCGTTTAAATCCGCTGGTCCTAAAGAGTAAAGGGGTTTACGGGCTAAACAGAAAGTTAATGTTTTTCACATTAACAATATTTGCCAGATCTTTGATCTTTTGACTTGTTTCTATTTCCAAATTTGAATAAAACACGTTTCAGAAGGAAAAAACAAGTCCAGGAAATCATTGGATTTGCCATTTTCCAGTATACTAAGGGTCATACCCAAAAATGAGTTCTAAAAACAATCAGAAAATGGTTAAAAAATGTTACGGACAAGTGTTTGAATTGAAATAGATTAATAAGTAAAATCATGAAGACTAAATCATTGAAAAGCGTCGTTTGCTTCTTTCTGAGCCCCAATGACATTATTTATTGAACACCCCTCGTAAAGGTAGGATTCTTCTCACACAAAACTTGTTTCTTGTATTTAAAAATTATAGAAATTATCACTGAATCAAGAAAACAATATCACTAAGTGATGGTATAAGTTAGATTAGTTTTGGCCATTTCTTATTACAGTCAAGGTCACGTCAAGGCTTTTGCTTTTTACCTGGACTTTTAGAATGAAATAAATATTCTTCCATTCATGCAATACGGTCCTCTTTTTCAGAAGATTAAATGTTTTTTTTTTCTTTTTGCATAGAAAGATGTTACCATATAAGGATTTAAGATGTTATTACTAAATTAACACATAGTTTAATAAAAGTTTAATAAAAATGGATTTGGGCTAATCCGAATTTTCTCTATTTTTATTAAATTTTTAGGATATATTAATTATTTTTAAATGTGTCCTATATTTAAATTGTCTAATTTTCACATGTGTTAAAGAGGTCATATAGAGATACAAAGTGAAACAAAAACAAAAAAGTTTTGACCATTTACTAAGAGAGTAAAAACACTTTCTATGGATTTTTGACTCATATCTGTATTCAGATTGGAAGCTTCTAAAAGCTTATATAATTGTAATTTGTTTTCAAAATCATATTTATTTAATATATTTTAAAACTTAAGTCCCTTATCATTAATTTAACTAACATTTGAAAAATCTTTCAATTATTTGATTGTGTAAAAATTATGACTAAATTCATTCTTCTACAATAATTTTAGTTTTAGTTTTAGTAATATTTGAAAAATCTTTTAAGTATTTGATTGTGTAAAAGTTATGACTAAATTCATTGTTCTACAATAATTTTAAGAATCAAAAAAGAAGATATTTTCATACGCTACTATTTCGCCAAAAATATAGTTCCTGCTAGATTTTAAACTCAGTTTATCATATCTATTTAAAGTTCCACAATTGTGATGAGAAAAGAAAAATATGATCCTTTAAATCTCTTACATCTAAATACTGAGTATATCAGAGATATAAGCCAATATACATTGAACATTTAGTCAGAAACCAGAGAAAAATCCTACCTTAAGTACCATATACCATTAATTTCTGCATATGAAATTTATGTCTCAAAGTTCATTCGATACGCAAAAGCATGTTTCACGTTCAAAAAATTCCTGAAACGAGGCAAGCTACTGAAAAACAGATGAGGAAAGAAATATATGTAGATAACAAATAGCATTCAAGCTCAAAAGTCCATTAAACAATACAAAACAGGAGCTGAGCAAACAAAGGCCTCCAAAGCACCGGAGGTGGAATCGGGTGCAATCGAGGAGTGAGTATCCCTTGCCGACCGGTCACAACTATCTTGTGCTCTTTGTCATGATCGGGAAATAATGGAAAACCTACCGACAATTCAGTGTGTGTTAGAAATGAAGCCTTTTAATATTAATTTTAGAGTACATGTGTAAATAATCATAAATATTTTTCTGTTCTGATTTTATTGACGAAGCAATTGTATATGATGCCATAAAGCCTGCTTTTCACTTCTCATTTGAAAATTTGTATGAAGCGTAGAAAATCATATCTGATTTTTAAAACCTTTGAGATATTAAATGTTCAAAACATTCGTTAGAGTTTCTTAGATTCCATTCTAGTGACATCACTTCTTGAATATATTATTTTTCTTCCTTTTTAGTACATGTATTCTTGAATATATTATTTTTTTTCTTCTTTTTTTAGTATGTTTTTGCATTGATCATCTTGATTTCCACCAAATTTGTTTGTGTTTTTCTGATGATACCAATACAAATAGAAGTGAGTAAGATATATTAAGTTTATATTTTAGCATACATCGTTTGCCGAATTCTCAGTTTATCAGTATATGAAGGGAATTATATTACGTGTAATCATTTTAGTTTTTTTATGCGCCCGGATCGATAGATCCGAGGCGTATATTGTTTTTGTCCTGTCTGTCTGTCTGTCTGTTTGTTTGTTTGTTTGTCCCCAAACTTTAACCATCGCCATAACTTTTGAACCATGAAAGGCAGAAACTTCATATTTGGTATGCATACTTTACTAATAAGGTGCTTTCAATTGACACTAATATTAATGACCATGTGACCTTGAATGTGACCTGTATGCTAAAAATAACTTTTCTGTCTGCAAACTTTAACCTTCGCCATAACTTTTGAACCATAAAAGATAGAGACTTCATATTTAGTATGCATACTACACAAATAAAGTTCTTTCAAATGACACCAAGGTCAATGACCTGGTGACCTTGACTGTGACCTATATGCTAAAAATAGCGGTTTTGTAATTTTCACCATAACTTTTGAACCATAAAAGATAGAGACTTCATATTTGGTGTGCATACTCCACTAATATAAGTTCTTTCCAATGACTTCAAGGTCAATGACCTAGTGACCTTGACTGTGACCTATGCAAGTATGCTTAAAATAGCTTTTTAGATTTTTGTTGCCGCCGGGCGCATTGTGTTTCACAAACACATCTTGTTGAATTAGAAATGTTACATTCAATGAACATTATTGGATTAAATTTTAAGTAAACTTTTTTTTAATTTTTAGGTGGAGAGTGATTCTAACGAGACTATCTATCAGTTTGTTAATATGGATCGTCAATACTCAAATCCTGATTCTACTATGTATACGGATCTCAATAGGTTTTATTTGGAAGTAAGTATAGGACATATTTTATGCAAAGGAAAGTCCAAATTTTGATTCCTCGACACCAGAATATAGACTCGGATCTGTGATTATGGATATTGCATATCATAGGCTTTTTAAACCCGCACGTTTTGCGGAAGAAAATGCAGCCAAAACTATCCGTCTTTTACTTTAACTTCAATATGCTAATAAAGAACTTGACGCGGTTAATATAAGTAATATTCTTAATCACAAAAGGGTTTAGTCTTGTATTCCACCACATCTTAAGTTAAAGACTACACCTTATATTACGTGGAGACCGGTCTTTCGGATGAGACCGTATAAACCGAGGCCCCGTGTCGCAGTAGGTGCTGGCACGAAAAAAATCCCTCACTGCTCAAAGGCCCTGATTGCCGAGCATAGGACAAAATTTGTAGCCTCCACCGGCAAGTGGTGGCGTCTCCATATGAGTGAAAATTTCGAGAGAGGGACGTTAAATAACATAAAACCAATCAATCAATCTCATACTTCCTTTTCTAAAGAAGAAATTTTTAGAAGTCAAATGTCTGTTTTAAATATTTTTCATAATCCACAGAGCCAAAATGAATCTGAACTACCTTAAATATACGTATTGGATTCCGAAAATTCATTGTTGTTTCTTTTTAATGTCTAAAACACCATAAAATGCAGAATTTGTTGTAGTTTCTTCACATTATTTCAAAATAGTTTTATCTTTATGCATTACTGAGAAATCACAGGTCAAGTGCAAAACAAAATTTTAAGACTTCAATTTGTTAAGAAATCATAGTAATTTGAGGTTTGAAAATTTTGTCTTGACAATATTTTATAATTTAATCTCAATGGTTTAAGTATCCTTTTGTTTATCATTTAAGATAAGAAAATTTGAATAATTCTGCAGGTTTCAGTGAAAAAATCATAAAAATTGAGCTAAAACTGACTTCACAACAAGTTTTTATAAAAATAGGTTTTTCAATGAAATACATAGCGTAAAAATAAAATTATGACTCACTTATGGCCAGGTACTGTACATTGCGGGTTCCAGTAAATGTTCAACCAAGCCTCTTTCGTTACTCCTCATTAAAATATTGACAGTAGTGAAGGAAAACTTGAAGAGTACTGTGCAGCTATATATTCAAGAAGTGGTGTGAATCAGATGTGGATACTAAAAAATTCCAAAGAACTTTTGGACAATTTGAAATCACAAGATTACTCCAAAATCAACAACTTAAAAACTTACGACTTTTCAACTTTATACACAACCATTGACCAGGATAAATTTAAGTCCAAGCTTTTTTATATCATTGGCAGCTGTTTTTTCAATAAAAATGGAACTTGTAAATTTACTTACCTGGTCATTGGACATTTGCAAAATTATTTTGTTAAAAAGATTCTGATTGCACACACAAGTACTCTGAAGTTGACATCAAGAAGATGCTTGAGTTTCTGATTGACAATATCTATGTAGTTTTTTTTAGACCAGGTCTTCCAACAATCTATTGGAATTCCCATGGGAACCAATTGTGCTCCATTATTAGGAGACCTATTTTTGTATTCATATGAAGCAGAATTTATGCAAAATCTTATGCGTGAAAAGAACAACTTGCTGTGGCCTTCAATTCGACCTTCAGATATATCGACGACGTATTTTTAATTAACAATGGTAATTTCCATTCCTACGTCAAACTCGTAAATTAACTTACAATACCAATTGCGCTACGTTACTAGTATTAGCAGACCTTTGTTTATATGATGACACAAGAATATCAGCAGTCTCGTTTAAAGTCATCAATTATGTTCTATGGTCGATACAATGACCTTGTCAGCAAATACAATTATCATTGAGTCAAATGCTTACTGACGTTTTTCATACCAATTGTTAGTCCATTATTTATACACAGAATTGATGACTGATTTTCCCGTTATTTCACGATCATGACAAGGAGCACACGGCAGGTGTGACCGGTCAGCAGGGGATGCTCACTTCTCCATGGCACCTGATCCCACCTCTAATATATCGAAGGTCCGTGTTTTGTATTCTTTTATGGACTTTGATGTTGATTACTGTTCGTTATCTCCATCTCCATATCCTTCATTTAAGATTAAGTCACCCTATACTCAGCATTTCACGGATAGGATTTATGGATTGATTGTTTATGTTTGTTTAAAGTCTCTTTTGAGATTTTTTCACTTGTATTGGGAAACCAACACTTGCTGGTCCAATATTGAAAATTTAGACCTGTACTCGGCATTTATGGCGTTTTAGTAGCGAGGGATATTTTTGTATCAACTCTTACTGCAACAAGGGAGCTCGCTTTGTGCGGTCTCAACTGAAAAAGACCGATTTCAAGGTTTGTCACTGCTGTAATGATTTTCACCTTAGATTCCAAGAAAATTTTATTCCCTGTCGTTGTCCCCAGACGTCCGCTGACAGTGTCCCTGTTACCCTGTTACCACTGTATACCCACTGATTTCCCTGACATCTCAACTCCCGGATGAACCCCTGTCCTTCCCTGACATATCTCTGTGTTCAGAGAAGGGGAATAAATATGTTTTTGTTGCTGTTTAAGGGTGTAAAATACTATAGTAGTAGATTAAGTCAAATAAGTTAATATTTTTAATGCCGTTACTAAATTATTCGTTCTTTCTTTGAATAGTATTAATTGTTTAAGTTTTGTAGCATTGCGGGTAAATTTAATGGCAAATAAATGCAAGTGTATCTGAAGAACTGTATCATGAATGCATTTTAAAAATAATATTGTTTTTATTCAAAAATTAAATTAGTTTATCTACATTTTTGATCTGTTTACGTATGTAATTTTCATTTATTTTCCAAGTTTTTTTTCTATATAATTACTTCAGTCCATTTCAAAGTTGATATTTTCTCAAAATTTCTGAATAAGTTCATGACTTTTATATCGCTTTAACATTTCATACTAAGCTATAAAAATATATATTAATTCGAATATATTGAAACTTCGAAATTCTTCGCGCTTGATTGATACATCCTTGCATTTCAAAGAAAATTATTTTTATCCCTAATAACTAAGAAAAGTAGCAATTTTGTTGTGTATTAATGAAAAATAATTCACAAAATTTGGAGTAGAAATGTTCAAAAACAAATTTGAAGAACGTGACATCTGAAGAACATTAAATTTTATGGCACAATAAAAGCTTAACTGTTCCTTCTTCTTTGATTTGAAAAAGTATTTTCCCTTCTACATGAAAATGACCTCATATATATTTGGCAGAAAAATTCATTCTCGTTTTCTTCAAAACAGAATTTGTTTAAGATTTCATATTTCCTTTTAAAAAGTTACTTTATTTTTCTTTTATTTATTTTTTTTTAAATTTATTTATTTATTTTGTTTTCGAAGCTTTCCATTATAAAATTTGAACATCAAATAAATAGAGGATCCAGATATTGTTGATTGGATAATATGTTACTTCTGATTAGAAGATAAAATGAACATAAATATATTTTAAGCATGTTTTGATTAGTTTGATTGCTGCGGAACTACTGGATCCTATGGGTTTAGAAACCTCGTAAACACGGCAGGGTATGGACCTATTAGTGGATATCAACCACACGTGTGTTGCTTCGGTCAAGATTATGTTACAACTAAAAATCTATATCGAGTACAATGTGAAAAAAAGGTAAGCTTTATTATACCCCTCTTTTTGGGTTTTAAATGATATAAAGTAGTTCTTAAAAAAGCATGTATCCTTATATACAAATTATTACATACAAGAATAAATAATAAAATCAAAAATGCACATTTTAAAGAATCTCTGTTATATTTACTTCGGGGGATAAAAACTTTCCGTTTGATATATAAATGTCTTAACTGGGAAATTGTCTTTTAACAATGGTATTATGGTATATAATCCCTGTTTTTTGTGACCTTCATTTGCCTCTGCATCATCGATACTCATGCGAATTCGGGACCAAAGAGGGGTTTCGGATTGTTTTTGTGGAATTTTCATGCTATTTACCTTTTTATGTCTTTACCGCATTGTTTGTCGTCCGTCCGTCTGTTGATTCGTCTGTATACTTTTTACATTTTCAACTTCTTCTTAAGAACCTTCACCCAATTTTAACCAACAATGGTACAAATAATCCTTGTTTGAATGGAAAGTCCCCTTACAAAGAGGGATAATAAAATATTTTTAAAAATACCTATTTCTCTTTTTTAAAAATGGTGTACATGTAAATAATTTTCTAAAATATTAAGAGATTGTAAAATTTCTAAGATGTTGAAAATATCGTCTTTCTGCAACTATCCTTAAAAATATATGCAAATTCTTTATCACCCAATTTTGATTATTGTGAAACTTTGAATGAAAAATTAAAATCTTCATTTTACTGAAATAAACACGGCGCTAAAATCGCCATTTACAAAATTTTTGAGATAATTCTGTATCAACTATCCTTACGACTTACTATGAAGAAATCAACCGAATATAGACGTGCAAAAACGGGCCCTTTTTATACTGAATTTATTTTTATACAGCTGTTATAGTATTTACATATTAGCTTAAATACTTATTGAAATAACATAGTACGTCCCACACTGTAAAGACCCTTTGGTACAAGGATAAAGTGGTATAATTTCGACTGATTATAGGTTTTTTGGTACTAAAGTAATCAACTATGTCACTGTCTATTATGCTACAACTTTTACCCTTCCTAAGAATTGGAGAAATCATTCAACTGTAACAAAACATGCTCATATATCTTCTTTTGCCTTGACTATGTCCTCTCTTTAAGGCATGTGGTGATGAATTTGTGACTATTACAAACAGCTACTGCTATGGTTTGATAGCGTCTATGTCTATCACTTCATTTCTTGAGGTATGTAAACAGTGATCATATTAACTTCGATGGTTTATCTGTTGTTTTTTTTTTATACCTAACAGTTTTAAGCAGATTTTGTTTTTACCTAGATATCTCTAATTAATTAATTTAAATTAATCATTTGATTCATCTTAAATTAATTTTCCTTTTAGATAATCTGCGTTGTATCTTCCATACTTTACCTGAAAAACAATAAAATACAAAAAGAAAATCAATCCTTTTTGATCTTGCTAAAGTTTTTCATCATTGGGTGAGTTTTTGAAATCATTAAATTCCAATAAAGCGTGTTATGTATATTATACAGTACATTTTACAATGGAATAAGGATTGTTTGTTAAATTATTAAAACTGCAGAGTTCTTTTTAATTTAAGGAATTCAGAAGTGTCATTTAGAACGAGATTGATTGGATTCATTTGTTCATGTATTTTGCTGGTAAGTAAATGACGATTTAGATTGAGGTAAATGACGTAGATATTTGACAAACAAGATGATGGAAGAAGAATATCATTAGTCTCGTTTAAAGTCATTTCGTAAGTTCTATGGTCGATACAGTTACCTTGTCAGCAAACACATACAACTTATCAATGAGTCAAATGCTGAATGACGTTTTTCAATACCGATTGTTAGTCTATTATTTTTCACACTGAATTGACGACGGATTTTTTCATTATTTCCCGATCAAAGCAAGTAGCAAACGACGGTTGTGACCGTTCAGCAGGGGATGCCCATTCCTCAATGGCACCCGATCCTACCTCTGATGTTTTGGAAGACCGTGTTTGTTCTGTCCCTATTTTGTGTTGTTTTATGGACTTTTAACTCGAATGCTGTTAGTTATCGCTATAAAAATAAAAATATATTTCATTAATTTTACTTTAACAAGAGTGCTTCAATTATTTTCTTTTAAATGATAAACAATCATTTTTTCAGATGTTATCCCTTGGTGATTTTGCTGAAAGTACAGCATTTTTGTATGACGATGTATTTTCGAACAGACAAATCCAGCCAATATTTGAAAACATGTCTATGGCTGGAAATTCGTTTTCAAGAAATCTAATCATCATGAGATGGCTGATGAATACAACTGGAGTTCTCCTCTTTGTCACTTCTATATTTTCCATTCTAACTATTCATCAAGGATCAAAGTTTTTACACTCTATGGTAGGAAAAATTCCCGTTGGTCAGGTTTTTTTTAATTTTCAGAACAAATTTAAAGTTTACATTGTTATAATTGTCTGGTTTTTGTTTTTAATGTCTGATTTCTATTAGACGTATTTTTGCTTTGTAACAGAATATTTTGCTTTATGTCCTGGGGATTTCAATGATTCTAACGAACTTAGGATGGTGGATCGCAGTTCATGTTGAGGTATGCTAGTTGTGGTGCTAGAATTTTTATACCCCCTATTTTGGAGGTGTTTGTCCGTCCAAAACGGTTTTTAGTAAATGTCTTATCTGCAACTCCTATTATACCTAACTTCTTTTATATACAAAATATAAAGAGATTTTAACTTATTCTTTGTTACATTGTGCCATTGTGCATCTCTTTTCTTTACTTTTGACCAGACACATATTTCGGGTAACATAAACATTGTCACATCTATAATATTGAGGGGCTCTTATCTCTTATCCGCAACCCCTACTATACTACTGAATAAAGAAGATGGATGGATAAGGCGGGCGAAGTGCCTATAGTGTGACAGATAAGAAGTGAAAATTTTAATCTCAATTAAATCCAAATTTTATTTTATATTTCATCTAGTATTTAAGTATTCTTTATAAAAAACCTCTACAATTAATAAAAATATCACAAAAACAGAAAATATTAGCCTTTGAAAAAGCTTACACACACTAAAAAGTACAAAAACGATCATTTTCTCGTACTTTAACAAAATTTTTCAATTTGAGTGGGTCTTCGCTCCATTGTTTTTTTTAAGGAAGATCCTAAAAGTTTGCAATAAAATACACATTTTTTGGTTTAAAAAACATGGAGCGAAGACCCACTATACCTTAAAAGAACACTTTTATGACACAACATTCGCTTCTTTTCGAGAAATACTTCAAGTCCATTAAGTCGCCAGTCACATCACAAACATGATTTAAATGCTCAAAATCACCATAACTGATTTAGCATAGTGGTTAACGCGTTAGTCTCAAAGCAGTATGCTATTGATACGTCGGATTTTTATTGCTAGGGTTCGAATCCCACGAATACCATCTATTAATTTTATGAAGAAACTTTTTCTGTGAGATTTTTTTTCTCACAGAATATTTTTTTCTCATAATTTCGAAAAATTCAAAAATTAGAAGTTAATTGAAATACTCAATTCATATTCTGAATACGATTTCTTAATATCGGACGCTATAGGCATTCTGCCCGCCTTGTTCACCCATGTTCTTTAATGAGACTTTCACAGAATTTTTTTTACGTAGTGCCTCTGTGCACATCCATTTTTACTTTTGATCGGACACATATTTCGCTTTCAAATATCACAACACAAATTACTGCTATTCATTCTACGTGTATAATATTGAGGGATACCCATCTCTTATTTGCAACCCCTCCTAAACCACAGTATAAAATTAATGATACTTAATGATAATTCTACATTATGCACTTCCTATTTCATTTTTTATTGGACACCTATTTTGGGTCCTCCATGACTAAACGTGGAACTGCCATTATAAACGTATTGGCGGCGTTGGTATCATTTTGTGAGCCGAGGGCTAACAGTACCTCTAGCTTGTGTTAAGTTAGTGGAAACAGTTTCAGAATTCATACGAGAATAACTTCAACATGTTTCATTTTCACTTGGTTTTTTATTGATTTAATCATGAAATATTGACTGAATATGCATTAATTAAAAAATTTCAAAATACATAATGGTTTACGTACATGTTTCAGGATTTTCCAGAAGAATTCTTGAGAAAGTCCTATTCCTATTCCTACAACTACTTTTATTCTTTTTCAACTTATGGATACCATATGGACGAAAACGGGGCTTGGAACAACTTGTTTGTTAAGGTTAGAGCGACATTGGAAGGGTTCAAGTATCCGTAAAGAAGAACATCTAAGCATTTCAGGAAAAACTAAAATGTTTTAAGCATACCTTTAAAGTTGAACTTCTGTGTTAAATTTTTAACCTAAGTGTAAGGAGATATGAACACCCTGTTCTATACTAAAACAAATCAATCTCGGACAAATGTAATTCTTTATGTACATGTATGATCTGAGGGTTGATCCAAAATAAATGTAAAAATTCGATACAGTTGATAAAAGTCATTGTAAAACAACAAAATTTTAAACGATGAAACAAAATGAAACAATAAACAAAACAATGAAAATTTCAATTTTACTTAGATTTTTTTAAATGCATCTTTTGATATATTATTTGATAATATGGCGCCAAATATCAAAGATTTGTACACTGTTTCATTACTTTTGGATCAACCCTCGTATACTGTTACTTTTTCCTGACTAATAACAAACGCTCTTTTAAATGATAGATTGACATTAATTGAAATACCCAACCCACTTAACCATGTTTAGCTCATCTCAGCCGAAGGCTGAAAGAAGAGAGCTTTTCTAATCACATTTTTTTCTGGAATCCGTCTGTCCGTCCACCTGTCTGTCTGTATTATTTTTACATTTTCGACTTTTTCTCAAGCTATTTAGCTAATTTCAACCAAACTTTTTACAAAGTATCCTTGGGTGAAGAGGATTCAAGTTCGTTCAAAGAAGGGTCACACCCTCTTTCAAGGGCAGATAATAACAAATTAGCGAAAAATTTATGGCATCTTTTAAAATTATTCTCAAGAACCACAGGACCTGTAAAATCGAATGTGGAAACATTCTCAGGTAGTGTAGATTCAGTTTTTACTAATCATGACCCCGGGGTTTAGGGTGGGACCAGAATGGGCAATCAAAGTTTTACATAGGAATACATAGAGAAAATCTTTAAAATACTCTTAAGAACAGCAAAGCCATGCTTAAACATATATAAATGGAAATATTCTCATTTCCATTTTCTCATCCATGTAGTGTAGATTTAAGTTTGTTCAAATCATCAACCCCGGGATCTAGACGGTGTCACAATGGGTGATCAAAGTTTTAAATAGGAATACCCAACCAAATATTTAAAGATTTTGTTCTCAAGAACATCAAAACCATGATTGATCATATCAATGAAAAGCATAAAAATATTTTATCGCGACCCCTGGCGGTTAGTATGGGGCAAAATGGGAGATCAAAATTATACATATATGATAATGTTCGTTATCTCCATATCCGTCACATCGAAACCCAAAATGGTAAAAAAAAAATCAGAAAAATCACATGAGCTGATTTTTACCATCTTGTCTTTTCTCATGAGTCTCACTTGGCTTGGTTTATTATGCCCCGCCATGAATATGGCCGGGGCATATAGTGTTTGCCATGTCCGTCTTCCGTCCTTCTGTCCTTCCGTCTGTCCTTCTGTCACACTTTGCGTTTAGCTCTATTCAAAGCTAAGTTTCAAAGAAACTATCCAAGATATTTTTTTCAAACTTCGTATGCTGATAGATATTGATGAGAGCTATGCAACTGCATCAACATATTTTGACCTTGGCCTTTCCTTTGACCTTGACCTCACTTTTCTTAAATTAGTGTTTAGCTCAGTTTTAAACATACCATTCAAAATGGTGTTGTCAAACTTCAAATGTTGATACAAACTTGCACGGATGTTGCATCTCGGGATGAACACTACCAAACCTGCTTCGGATGCTGGATCTGACCTACATTTTCCAGATGAGTGACCAGGTTAAAGTTTTTGGAGCAGGTCCATTCCTAAGGAACTTTAAGCCCTACTTGGACCAAACTTGCATGGATGATGCATCTAGAGATGGACACTACTAGACTTGCTGAGGATGCTGGATCTTACCTACATTTTCCAGATGAGTGACCAGGTTCATTTTTTTTGGAGCAGGTCCATTTCCAAGGAACTATAAGCCCTACCCAAACCAAACTTGCACGGATGATGCATCTAGGAATGAACACTACAAGACTTGCTGAGGATGCTGGATCTGACTTGCATTCTCCAGATGAGTGACCAGGTTAAAGGTTTATGGAGCAGGTCCATTCCTAAAAATCTAGATGCCCTACTGGGACCAAATTTGCATGGATGATGCATCTAGAAATGGACACTACCAGACTTGCTTCGGATGCTGGAACTGACCTACCTTTTTATTCCCTAGTAACTATAAGTCTTACCTGAACCAAACTTGCATGGATGATGCATTTAAGGATGGACACCACCAGACTTGCTTCGGATGCTGGATCTGACCTATATTTTCATTCCCTTTTCATTCCCAAGTAACTATAAGCCCTGCCTGAACCAAACTTGCATGGATGATGCACCTAGGGATGTACACTATCAGACTTGCTTCGGATGCTGGATCTGACCTATATTTTCATTCCCAAGTAACTATAAGCCTTACCTGAACCAAACTTGCATGGATGATGCATCAAGGGATGGACACTACCAGACTTGCTGCGGATGCTGGATCTGACCTTTATTTTCCAATCAAGCAATTCAGCTGCATCACTATTCAAGATATTCAGATCAAATTTTATACGCATACAAATTTTTATGTTGCTTTACAAATATATCCTCGGCGGCGCATTCATGTCCTATGGACAAATATCTAGTTTTTTTTTAGTTTACATTACACTTAGTTTTAGTACCAAGCTTCACATTCTGAAATTAATTTTTTTTCATCTATAAACTTTAAAGGTGCGATTTATCCATATTTGTAATGTTTTAAGCATTACATGTAACTAATATTTTCCCGGTTTTTTATTTTCCAAGTCTTAGGAGAAAATTTCAAAGAATTATCCACTTTCCTAAACGTGATATTGAGTTTCCTTCACTGAAAAGAAATTGTTTGTATCATCTGTCCATAAATCGAATTTATCAATGTTGAACTGATTTCTTCTTTTTTATAGACAAATTGCTCAGGTGATCGATAGGGGCCTCTTGTTTTTATGTGTTCCACAAACTTTAAAAAGGGGATTAAGTGAAAATTTAATTTTTACATTTTTTTCTAATGTTTTCAAAACGAAATGTGATATTTAAAGATATTTCATCTACCTACTCTTGTTTATTGTAGCTCAAGTGTTGTGGATATACAAATGGCAACGAGAGTGACTTTAATTCTGTTTTTATGGATGGTTATATTCTGTATAATAATAATAGAGTATCTTTGTTTTGTTGTCATTCCAATCCCTTGACTAAGGAGTTCAATTTTGAATACGCATCATGTACTTCCAACGGAGGGGAATCCTATAGATATACAGAGGTACATATTTATATTATTGATTAATTGAATCGAACATATTTTATTGACAAAGAGTCAAAAGGATTAAACACAAGTTCAAAAGTCTTCTCCTAGTACAACATTGTTAATATTGCAAAAATATGTATGATCTACTTCATCAACTTAGTAGTAAAAAAAGATTTTTACAATGGTAAATTTAAAAAAAAACCGGCTGCATTCATTAAAATTTCATTTACAAAACTTGAAATATTTTTTTAAATATTCAGCATTTTATTCATTAGTAAGAAAATCGTCTACCCATAGAAAAGAAATGTACATCAACAACATATAAAATATTAAATAACAGTAGCTTATATATTCAGGAATTCGTTACTTTCGTGTGATTTTTACAAGCAAAAATCAAATGGTATGCGTCTTCTAGTAGTCTAACTGAGCAAGTTGGACTGGTTATTAAGGTGTTTCCACCCTCACAATTTAAATGGTTAAAAGTACAAAAACTGCAATTATTTTCATTTTCTTTAAATATACTTTAAATTTTCCAATTATTGCAAAAAATGTATAGATCACCATATTATTTATGATGCGAAACTTGAATAACAGAAGTGTATGTCAACATGAAAAATCGCAATTTTTTTGTAAACAGTATTATGAAAAATATGTAAAAACTGGTTAAAATGCATCATTCTGATGCTGAATGTTTCTAAATACTTCCTACATATAAGATACACTGTACTTTTGAATTGTGGATATCAGGGAAACTAGTTTACATTAGAAGTACAATAAAGCAAATGACTAGATGAAGAGACCTTAGAAGGCGTTATTGTCCTTGCCAACATTTTTTAAAGATTAAATAATTGATTAAATAATTAAAAGAAAATATGCATTTTTAAAATTCTTTTACTTAACAATATTTATTATTACACCTATTAATAGCTGCAGAACTGTAGCTCTCCGAAAAAATATATATTGATAGACCGGAGAGCTACAGTGCGACCCATTGAAAAAACTGTATATTTATTGCGCACAAAAAAGTGCGCTGTTTCTGGATTAATTCCTCCAAAATCTTGCCTCAATTGCAAAAAAGCTAGATTTCAATAAAGTCCTTACTCGTCTATCATTTCTTATTGTAGTGTACGAAGCGCGCTGGACCGAATTATCTTGCAAACCAAAATGGCAGTACAAATAGGCAAAATTTTCGATGATTTCAATTTCAGGACCAGGAGGGCTATTAAGAACAATTATAAGGATTTTTTGTTGTGGAAACAGTGAAAGAATATGTTGGAAACACACGATTAGTAATATTTTGAAGTGACAGTTTTAAAAACATGGAGAAATAAATCGAGAAACAGTGCACTTTTTCGTGCGCAATAAATATACAGTTTTTTCAATGGGTGGCATTGTAGTTCTACGGTCTGTCAATATATTTTTTCGGAAAGCCACAGTTCTGCAGCTAACCTATTAAAAAACATTCTTCCAAAAGATACTATTCTATTAAGTATGATTATAAACTAATTAATTTTTTTTTTTTTTAAAAACCTATGACATCATAGGAGGGTGGAATTACCTTAAGTTACAGCTAAGACTGTGATGGTGCAAAATATTTGTGCAATAGTTCAGTCATCTATGTCTGAAAATGGAAAATTTCATAGCCATATTATTAATATTACCTTGAATTTTTAGAAGGGGGGTCAGTAAAATTAGATTGATCAAACAAGCATCAGAGTCGCGTTTCACAAAACTATCGTAAGATTTGTCCTAAGATAGATCTTACGATCATCTTAAGATCTGACTTATGACAATCATAAGATTTGTCACTGCTGTTTCACAAAACTATCTTAATTATAAGAAATCTTAAGACAAGTCTTAAGACATGCATATTCCATATTCTTCAATATCACAGGGATTTTAAAAAAGTTTTCACGAGGTCTTTCTTGAATTTTCTTTGAAATATTAAAATAATGTGTGTCATATAGTTTCTTTTGAAGATAAACCCTCGAAAAAAAAATATTGCATCAATTAAAGTTAATGTACTCTGTGTGTGTGTTGGGAAGGGGAAGGGGTCATTAAAATTAAATTTGAGTTAATTTCATCACATAAAATTAATAAAATTCGCTGAAATGTCTTTTTGCTCGGGAAATCGAAGTTTTTACAAAATGCATGTGATCAATTTTAATGAAAACTACTACTGTATCTGAAGCTTTGAAAATAATGAAAGATTCTTTTCAATTACATGTAATCCATTTGAAAAACCAAATTGTGTTCAGAGTTCGTTCATAAAAATTTTCACAAAAAATCTTACAACTAAGAGCAAAACTTCTCCCCATTCTACAACATTATTTAAGCTGTGAAAATCTTCTAATTTTTCTATTACATTACAGAAGTATTTTATGAATAAATTTGATTCAATTATTTAGAAAATTATTATTTTTTTTATCTAATTAAAAAAAGAAAGAAAATGTGGTAAAATTTAAGTCTTACAAATGTAGTCGTAAATTTTTTATGTCTTTGAAAGGCTTCAAACACTGCAACAAATTAACAATGCTAACAGATGAAGAAGAGAAACAAAAGAAATGTCATACACTTGTCAAATCCATAAAAATACACATGGTCCAAAGCAGCATTTAAGGGTTTTGGGGGGTGCAAATCAGTTGGGAGGGGGCACAACCAAAGAAAATGTCTCGAAATGAATAAAGTGGAAATACATAAAGTAGGTACATTTTAGTTTTCCAATCGTATATTTTTTGGCATTTTTTTTTGGGGGGTGTGGTGGGAGTGTCATTGTTCTGATTTAAACAATATTTATTCAGTAAACTTAATAGATTGAGCAATAGGCTTAAGCCTATAAATACCCTCTCCGGATATAGTCCAAAGGATTGTTCTATCTCTAAAAACCGTTTTCTCTAAATATCCTTCGGTTTTTGGCCAAAATACATACTTTCGCAAGTTTCACTTTAGACTTAAGACATGTATCTAGTTGTCTTAAGATTATGATAGATCTTACGATTATCATAAGATATGACAGTTTTGTGAAACGGCTATGGTGCAATCTTACGATAATTTTCGGTCTTAAGACAGATCTTAGTCATAAGATAGTTTTGTGAAACGGGCCCCAGAATTATAGAATTTCTTATCTCTGGTCGTCTTCCTAAGTACATGTATACCAGTATTCCATATCTCAAAAACCACAATTATTTTTCTCTTGAAATTGTTTTTTTAAGTTTCTTCTTTGGTAAATATTTGTCTTAAATATTTTTCTATTTCATACATAACTTACATGTATATTGTGGCCATAGGTTTCTATGCATGGGTTTTGGAAAATTACTTGATCCTAAAATAAGGGTAAATGCATTTAGCAGCTATTCTACTTATGTTAAATTTATTTTTAATGTTTAATGTCCTCAAATTAAATTACTGGAGTTTTATGAAGAGACTTACATTTACATTCGACAGCTGACTTTTACATTTTAGTTATTGGATTTTGTCTCTATTTAAATTGTATAAGTCAGTCGTCGATTGTAAAAGTAAATCTCTTCATAAAACTCCAGTATGTTGTAATTTATAGGCAGCAAATAAAAAGAAATTATTTAAAGGAAAATGAAATGTATATGTAAGGAGAAAAATATTCAAATACAGCTCGATACAATTGCTGATTGTACTGGAAGAACTATACGATAGCACAAAATTATTTTACAGCCCTGTTACACAAAGCTGTCCGAGAGACTTACAAAGTATAGTACTGCCTTTTACACTATTGCGTCACTCAGCATAATATTAGAGGTAAGTTGAGTTACTTTAATTCTTCTTATAATGAATGCCTAATTGATGCTGAATAGGAATTCAAACAGATTGTTGAAAGATCTGACCTCCAAAATCTACTTAAATATTGTCAATTAAAAACTTTAGTGTTTTGATATCAACTTCGGAGTACTTACGTGTTCATTCAGAATGTTTTAACAAAATAATTTTGAAAGTGACCAACGACAAGGCAAGTTTTTTTTACGAGTTTCATTGACTCACCTGAGCCAAATACAGGTTAACTATAGTATTTTTGTAAGGACGGATTTGTTTAAATTGACCTCAAAATAGATCATGTTTTCAAAACATTGTCAATTTAGTTCAGATTGGTTTTATTATTTTTTTTTTTTAGCTAAATGGATTATAATATCATACGAGGAATGATCCAAAAGTAATGTCACAACTTTAATAAAATTGTTATAAATCGACGTAAAACAACAAAATTACATACGATGAAAGCTTTATTTATTTCAAATCAGAGTTGAAAAAATCAAAGAAATATGATTTATACTTTCCAAAATATCTGATTTTAAACAATGTGCGTTTATGGTAGTCGCCGCACCTAAATATAACGTCGTTTGACGGATACGCGTCGTCATACTTTTAAGCGTTTCCCCTTCGTTACTTTAAAGAATATTTGTGATTCGCAAACTCTTTCACCAATTTCACTTTCTTTAAGAATTCTTGGTACCATCAAACACTCATTCTCTTCATAATTAACCCTCTTTCATTTTTTTTTAACAGTAGCATACGGCAAATTTAAAAATTCACTCTATCCGTCTGTGCTTTTTTGACAGCGTCAGACACCATTTTAACGTTTCCCTCCGATCTCCTATCTTTCGGTCTTTTTGTCTTCTGCTGATCTTTCAATGACCAATCATCCACCCAAAATTGCTAAAACCATCTATAAAAAAGTATCTTGCTTACATTTCTTTATTCTGTGAGTCTAATTAAATAACGAAAGTGTCGTTAGTGATGATTCCCATATTTTGGAGCAAAGATGCATTACAACTCATCTAGGCGTTTTCTTCCATTTCGACAATCCCTTTGTTCAATTCAAGAGAGTAAAACAGCAATGTTTATAATCACAAATACCAATTTCGTCATTTAATTTTCAATTAAAGACTAGAAAATGACTTGAATTGTGTCTTTTAAAAAAATGAGAGATTTTGTGCTTTTTTAGAATCTTTTAAATGTTTTTGTATTTTTTCATTTTTAGAAAAAATACACTTTAAAATGTGACGTTCAGTTGTGACGCGGCGACACCCCCTAAGCTTTATGTTTTAAACATCTATAGAAAAAATTTAAATAAACACTATTAAATAAAAATTTCAATATTTATTAGATTTGTATTTCTGCATCTTTTGGTATTTTGTATTTGATAATATGACGCCAAATTTAAAAGATATGGACACTGTGACATTACTTTTGGATCAACCCTCGTACAAACAAAAATAAACAATAAATAACTAGTATTTTATTTTTAAAATTAAATTCATAATAAAAAATACAGAATACAAAATGTAAAGCGCACGGATCCATAAAAATTTTATAGATGCATTGCCCTGAAAATTTTAAGATTATTTTTTTTTTGGTAAAAATTTGGGGGGGGGGGGATAGCAATTGGTATTAAATAATAATAATAATAATAATAATATGTCTTCATAATAACATATAACTGTATTCTTAAATAGTTATACAATGGATTGTTGTTTGATTCCCATAACTTAATATTTGGTGTTCCTTCAAATCTTAAACTCTTTGCAATTGTAAAATTCCACGGAAAAGTTTCAATATGTAAATGTGAAATTCTTCGAAATTTGTCGATTACTTAAAATTTACCTTTACCTGTATTTAGAATGTAATAAAACAGTACAGATGATTCCGAATTCAAAAAGTTTTCATTCATCCAATTAGAACTTTTATCTTGCAGGTTTTTATGCTTATAATTCTTGGTATGCTGATAAAGACAGATCCTTCATTAAAAGAAGATTCTTTTATGATTAAAATCAAATCCTACTTTGAAAAAGACAGGTAATATGCTTTAATGAACTCATTGATTTACATGTTTTTGTTTGTTTATAAACTCCTTTATAGGATAAGTATTATTTAGAGAACGAGACAGGTTCTGTATCGTAGATACAAATTGGGGTGTGGAAGCACGAGTCTCCACCCCCAAATTTGTATCTACGATACAGAACCTGTCGAGTTCTCTAAATGATTTGTGACACGATCAGTCAAAAACAGCTCCTCCCACTCTATAACTTTTGCAGCATCCAAACTTCCGCCAGAGTTCTGTAGATGAGGCCCCGACGTGGAGTACGCATCCGCAGTATATATATTTCCAAGGAAAACATAAAAGTTGTGACATTTTAACGGGGTAGACGTAATCAAGTGATAGTCAGTCTTAATGGATAAGGTGGAGGATTTAATCGTCATTGTTGTGATCTATTGTAGATGGAGATTGATTATAATATTATTTTTGTCACCCAATTTTTTCCATAACTAAATAACTTTAAATTTCATTCCATATTTTGTTTCCATAAAATACCTTTTATATTTGTCAACATGAAATATCCAGTTATGTTCTCCAGTGAGTCTGAGTTCATTTGCAATGAAAGACAAAACAACTTCTTCTTGTGAGAAAGGTCATTTATTCAATTTACCATAAATATATTTGATCAGATGATGAAATAAATGTCAAACATTGATTAACCAAAAATGAGTGAATAAATGACAATAAATTTGCAAATATGTTATCAATGATGAATACATAATTATAACAACAGTATCTCATTACAAAAATTTGCTACCAAAAATGTTTTTATTTACAATAAAATAGGTTATATTTCAGGGGTCTTAAAATCCCTAGATTTACAAAAACAGGATTTACAGAAAATCCTTCGATGGAATTCGTTGTCACGGATTTTTATTTTCTAATTGATTGTACATTAAAACGGAGTGATTTCAGGAGACGTGTGGCTGTCGTAAGCGAAAATCTAGTTAAACCGGGATTTTAAGACCCCTGAAATATATTATGATCAATCTCCATCTACAATAGATCACAACAATGACGATTAAATCCTCCACCTTATCCATTAAGACTGACTATCACTCGATTACGTCTATCACGTTAAATTGTCAAAACTAATCTGACCGAATTTACGTTTTCCGTGAAAATATAGATGCTGCGGTGGAACTTTGGATGCTGAAAGTTATAAAGTGGGCGGAGCTATTTTTGATTGATCGTGTCACAAATCATTTAGAGAACTCGACAGGTTCTTTATCGTATCGCACTCGTCTCCACCCCCAAATTTGTATCTACGATACAGAACCCGTCTAGAAAGTAAAATTTTTGCCAAAAAATCGAAAGTTTTATGACAGGAAGGAACTAGAATCAGGGTTCATATGCATAAAAAATATAAGAATGTTTATTAAGTATTATACTTATTCCAAAATCAAATTGCTTAACTAAGAAACATACTTTTAGTTTCATGCATAAAAATTCTAAATGCTTTACTTAGAATATACTTAACAGAATAAAAAATTTTATGCATATGAACCCAGGAATCCACTACATTAAATGTCTTCATGACAGCGTCCAAATCCACACGCCTTGAAGTGTAAAGGAGTTTTGGGGATAAACAAAAAGTTATTGTTTTGTCACACCAAAAATATTCGCCAGGTCTTTCACCCTTCGACATGTTTCATTTTCCAAAGTTGAAAAAAAAACACCTCTCAGAAAAAAAAACAAGTCCAGAAAATCATAGAATCTGTCATATTCCAGTATACGATTGAGGTCTAAAAGCAATCAGACGTTGGATAAAAGTGTTAGGACGGCAAATTTTCATTTGTCTCTGTTAGATTCACTGTAGAAATTCATCGTATTTTGAGGTTGTGCCACGTGGTTATTCCATTGCTTACGAAAACATTGACAATTAATTCAAAGTATAGTTTTTGCTGTATTCCTTAATATTTTTTATTTATGGCGCTAGTCCACGAACTTTTCAATATCCCCTCGGATATAAAAATATCAGAGAAAAATTAAGAAAAGTAGACCCCTCCTCCTCGATAAATTTGTAATTAACAATATCCATTTATATTTATTACTTAAAAAGCATCATATGACACGTTAATTCATGAAATGATACACTGTTCACTGAACTTTTAAGCTTTGTTTCTACAAGGTATAATCCAAAATGATGGATTGTTTTATTTACTTGTGGTACAGTTGTAGCGAATATTACTGATAAAAAAACAGCTTGAGAAAGTGTCATGTGGAGATTTTCCTTAAATAAATAATCAGTCTTAAGAATTTCTTGAATTTCAACAACATGTACAAGAAAGTAAAATGCATTGAATTTGTAGCTAGGGTTTTGTAATTTAAAAAAAAATTCTGATGACTAATCTAAACTATTTTCGCATCATTTCTCCAGGACATTTTCTTGGGAAATGATATAAATTAATGAAAGTTTCTGTCAGCGTTCATGTTCTTATCTATAAGTGAAGACAAGGTTCCTGAAAAACATTACTATATGCATATAATTTCGCGAAATAACGCGAAAGTTTTGCGTTATATCGCGAAAGTGGCAAGCAGCTACGCTATTTGTGTAGGCAGTAGGCGTCACCTCTATAGTATTTTTTTTCTATTCTATGGTCGTTATAATGACCTTGTTAGCCAATATATCATTGGATCACCCGTCAACGAGGATGCTTACTTCTCCTAGATTTCCTATGGAGTTTCCAGTCGCCTGTATTTTAATCCTGCGTCACATTTTTGTATTGTCTTTAGATTTAGATCACTGTTCGTCATCTTCACCTCTTTTATTTTCAAAAATTTTAAACTGAGAAACTTCTCGACTGCGTAATATTAGATTGTGTGTTGTTGTATATTTTCGGAAATGCC
>NW_026929000.1:0-35540 GCF_032062105.1 Saccostrea cuccullata | reverse complement strand
TGTTCTAAAAACAATTAGAAATTGAATAAAAATGTTACGGACAGGTCTTTTAATTAAAAGAGAATATCTTAGTTAAATCATTAAGACAAAATCATAGAAAAGCGATTTTTGTTTCTTTCCGAGCCCTGGTGACATTATTTATTGAACGCCCCTCGTATATGGTAAAGGTGCAATTGTTGTACTTATGACTGCATGAAATTAAAAAGAAGTGTCATTTATTATACCCCAAAACAAATTGGGAATATTTTAGAATAAAACCATCAAAATCAATAGTATACCTTGCGAACTTAGAACCGTAGAAATAAAAGTATCGGTGAATAAATGTAAACACGGGATTTAAATTAGCAAGCTACTTTTGTTTCTTTTTGTAAGTGCTATGCAATTATGTATTTTAAGCGATAATTATTTACAATGATTTAATATCTATATATTCTAAATTTGTGAATTATGAACATTTTGTTAGCAAATGAACTCATACCAACACATTGTCCCATAGTAACGTTCCACTGAAAACCAGGACAGCAACGCCTCTCCCTTAAAGCAAAATAAAATTTAGCAATTTATACTAATTAACAATTCTTAAATTGAGCATATGCCTGTATATAAGATAAAGGAAAATCAAGCCAATGTATATTTCATATAGTTACCCAGAGCATTCACTTGCAGATGATATAAAAACATCAAAATTTAAAAAAAATGTAAATCAGCAAATTGAAAGCATCCTGTTTCATGGTCGTTTTATTTACATTGAATAATGTAAAAATTATACGCACTAAATTATATTTTTGCCTTCCTGAATAATTATTTTTAAGAAAATGAAAGCTACATATTATTAATGCTAGATTAAATCGTAGAGTTTTATACTATAACACCACACTCTAGGCGTTTTTCATCTGCTTTAGAGAATCGACCTCGATCGTCAGCATGTTTTTTATTTGCTTGTCAAACGGGGAAAATAGATATATTTTTATTGTATTTTTTATTTTAAAGTGTTTGATTGTATTTTTTATGTTAAAGTGTTTGATTTCCTGTTGTGGCTCAAACTTACATTAAACCTACGTACCATGAACTGAACAAATTAAAATGAAATGAAAGCGTTTAATTTAAACGACAGTGAATCAGCAATTTGAAAGCATCTTGTTTCATGATCGTTTTATTTCCATTTAATAAACATAATCATTACACTACGTACTCAGATTATGTCTTTACTCCTGGATAATTATTCTTTTATACGACATGAAACTCACTTGTGTTTAATTGGGTCAAAAAATGTAAGAAAAAAACTATAGACCATGTTTCCCCCTTTTCCTGTAGATATGACTCATCGGATATATTTTGATATCCCACAGCTGTGACGTCACAATAGTTTTTGCGTTATATTGATAAAGAAAAATGAAGAGAATTTCTAAGAAAAGCAGGGGAACATAATACTGTATAAAACACAGGATAAAAATAATCCCACATTTATCCAACAAGTTGTAAATGTTGAATGCATCAGACATGCATGAAATACAAGTGATTCATCTATCCTGACAACTGTTTTAGCAAACTTTAAGACACACTTTATTAAGAGAGGTTACCCTAATAAAGAAATCGATCCCATTATCACTGAAACGGGCAAAACAAACAGAAACAAAATGTGTTTGTGAAACACTGATGCCCCCGTATGGCAACATAACGAAGGTTAAGCTTTCTCAAATGCAGATCAAATATGTTGGTAATTAAGGCATTTTTACAAGAAATGCAAAATATAAAACGCTTATTACACCTGTTCCAGGGTTATGACCAAGGTTAACATTTTATGATACAGGACAAACTTAATTTCAAGGTGAAAGGGTCAAGGTTGTTGGGTTCTAAAGAAAGGCTTTGTCTCAATGATTACGTATGGGGAGTATGAAAGCACTGACCCTTACCGTTCAAAAGTTATGACCAAGGTTAAAGTTTGTAAAAAAGTTGGTCAAACTCTAAGGTCAAGGTCAAAGGGTCACGATTCTTGATATCCAATGAAAGGTCTTGTCACAAAGATTACGCATGTGAAATATGAAAGCTCTAGCTCCTACTGTTCAAAAGTTATGGTTTAGGTTAAAGTTTGTAAAAAGTAAGTCAAACTCCAAGGTCAAGGTCAAAGAGTCAAAGTTCTTGATATCAAATGAATGGTCTTGTCACAGGGATTAAATTTTTGAAGTATGAATGCCCTAGCCTGAACCCTTCAAAAATATGGTCAATGTTGTATTTTTAAAGTAGGTCAAACTCCAAGGTCAAGGTCAAAGGGTCAAGGTTCTTTGTATCCAATGAAAGGTCTTTTTATTAGAATTAGATATGTGAAGTATGAAAGCGTTAGTAGTTATTTTTCAAAAGTTATAGCCAAGGTTAAAGTTTTTTCATAGGTATTAAAATCTCCAAGGTCAAGGTCAAATGGTCAAAGGGTCAAGGTTGTTGGTATCTATTAAAAGGACTTTTAACAAACATTACATATGTGAAGTATAAATATCATGGTGTCTACTGTTCAAAAGATATGGCCAAAGTAAAATTTTAAAATTTTCATGTAAAAGTGGGTCACACTCTAAGGTCAAGGTCAAAAGGTCATATTTGGTTGTAACCAAAGAAAGGTCTTTTCACAAGGAATACACATAAGAAATATGAAAGTCATAACTCCACTAAATCAAAAGTTATTGGCAATGTTAAGGTTTTTGCGGACAAACAGACAAACAGCGAGACAGACAGAGAAACAGGCAGACACGACAAAAATTATATGCCCCCGAAACGTCGTTTACAGGGGCATAAAAAGTTCTTGTATGAAAATAAATCATGAAAGCAAAACAGTGTCATCCAAATGCCACAAACACCTGAACATTTTGCAAACAGACACAATTTGCAAAGAGTTATTGATTGATAAACCAATAATCGCCTACAGTAAACACAAAAACATAGGCGAAATGGTAATTAAGTCACGCTTACAATAGCTTAAGACTAATAATATTCAAGATGGGCTCCTGATGATGATTAGGGTAGGTCCGTACTTTCAGAATTTTCTGTCAAACTGTTTATTTTTGTATTTGAAAATTTTATACAAGTCATAATCTAACTAAAATACCCATAAAAAACATATTTTTGCAGGTTAATTTTCATGCAACATGTCTCTGAGTATATACCTCTAAAAATTCAACAACCAAAATTTTACATATAGAAGTGTAACATCATATTTTATTTAGCTAAGTACCAAATCACATCCAATTATATTTTTAAACTTAGAAAAATTATAAATATTCATTAAGCAAGAAATTATTTGAAACTTCTATATGAAAACACTAAAATTTGATGTTGATCGTGTCAAAATCTTTCAGAGAAAAAAGCTCAAAATATCTTTATTTTATATATTTCTCAAAATCTTTTATGTTTATATGCTATTTTTTCTTCACAATTATTTAAAATTATATCTTAAGTTAGCAGAAAAAAATACTTTATTATGGTTGACCAGAAAATGTTTACAAAACTTCCTTTTGAACACCTATACCCCCATTTTTGAAATATCTCTTTTTTTCAATCGTTCTTCGCAAAACTTATAAAAAGTAAATTTAAAAAGATGATATAGCCTAAAAATTAAAGATAAATAGATCTCAAGTTAGTTTGTTAAAAAAAAATTAAAAGCTTTAGTTCCATAATGGCAATTTAGATTCTCTGTCTGTGTATGTACTAAATTACATAAAGATCCAATGGACAGAGTGCAAAGTAATTATTCCTATAAATAATGTACATTGAATGCTTTGTGTGCACAATGACACTATGATAAAGAAATATATATTTGCTAAATCATTTTCAATCATCCAAAAAGATTTTTTTTCAATAGACAAGGATAATCAAAATTTCATATCGGTGAGTAAAATTAAAACCGGATCCGTAAAAGGGTGGACCTGCCTTAAAAACCGCCGAAACACTCTATGCCTCCATAATAACATTTTATTGAATAAATCATAATTATGTGGTCTAGAGTTTCGAGCCCTGCTAAATTTACGACAGGCTTGGTTGATTGATGTCTTTTTCCAAAACCAAAAATACTGTATTGACAACAATGAATGACCACTGTAAGAAAAAAAACAAGTTTTGGCATGATTGCGTCATATTTTGTGAAAAAATAAGAGAATTCTTTATATTGGTCACTTGGAAGCTTACTTTTGGATGTTTTTACGCTATCTAAGTGCAATAAACAAGCATGTAATGGTCTGATATAATATGTAAACTATTCTTACGTTTCTTCAATAAATAGTAAAGGGCTAATATTTGGACACACATTTAAGAAGTCTCCGTTCTTTGTATACTATAAAGGTCAAGGTCATATCAAGTGGACAAAGGTCAAATATAGACCTTTCAACTGCCGCTAGTGGTTGGTGTTATAAACGATAACTCACTAAACTTGTTTAGAGCAGGCTCGGGGTATCTAACTGTTAACACGCAAGGCAGTTTTTTGCATTTCCCAAGTGTTTCTTTGCTCACAGTAGAATCCAGTGGTTTTAAAATTTAGCACCACTGTCAAACTTATTTGTTGTATAGTTGCGGACACCGGTTTACTGCATATAATTAAATTTTTTAATTAAAATAAAAAGTGAAATCTACCCTCCTTTTCAGTTCTAACCTATCTAAATTTTTATAGTCAGTCTTTCCCCTTCGTGCTTAGTAACACAAATAAGATGATCAATTGTTGCATTTACTTGTGAAAATATATATATTCACACAGGAAGCGAAAAAGCACGAACACAAAAAACGTGACATTCAATTTTCCTTTTCATATTAATCGTCAAAGAGAGTTAAAACTATTGAATATAGTCGGTGACCCATTCGTTTGACACTGTTTCAGGTAGAGTGAAGGCATTCTCTTTCTCTTGGTCAAAACTTATTTGTGTACAAAACAATGTAAGGAACCATTTTGTGTATATAACAATACCAATGCTGAAGCAGCCTATATGTCATTCCTATAAACAATAACTCATAAATCGGCAGTAAGTTGGTCATTTTTCACACCCGAGTTACCTGTCCTTAAACACAACATCGGAAAAGTCAATTATAAATGATTAAACATTTTAATGATGTAATTAAACGTATGCATAAACTATTATCTCTTTTGATAATTTCATTTACCTATAAATCTACTATACAATGTTTTTTTTACCATATGTAAAACTTAAAAAAATTAGTTGAAAAGATTATCAAATATTGTGACGTCATCAACTGAATAGTTTCGTTTTTATTTTTGCCATTTAATTTTTTTAATCGCCAAAGTATCAGAAACTTCTGGTTCAGTTTTAATTATTTTTATGCATCTTTTCCTTGGACCCATTTTAATCATTCCGTTAATTTTTTTTTGCAAATATTAAATCATACATTTTTTTTTCTTTATAAAACTTTAAGTGTAGGATATTCACATGCGAATTTTCAATTCCAACGCTATGTAAGTTCTATTTTTACTTAATATTTTTCTCAAATGATCCAGTATCAATATGACTTACTAAGTAAAATTAACAAAAAAGTTATCCTTTTCAAATTATTACACAGACTTGCAACGGCTTAATTAATAATACTAAAATAAGGCTCATTCTCTAGTTGAGTGTCCGATTACACAGATATCAGCCTGCATGAATAGCTCAGTGGGTATAACACCTGCCACCAGTGATGCTGAGACAAGATTCGATTGATCGTTCACATTCCTGCCTTTCCTGTTACAGTTATGTTGTTAAATCATATTCCACAAACAGTTAAATTCCACTCTCTAGTTTAATTCTTCACTGACTCAATCAGTGACTGACTTTACTTACAGGGGTCTGATAGGCCATATTTCAGACACATGTGGCAAAATATGTGTTGTTGATTTTTTTTTCATATGATATATTTAGAGAGATTGTAGGAGTACCAAGAGATACAATATACATTTTTTTATAAAGCCATGTCCAAGGTTTCTTAAGTGGATCAGATGAAAATTTCAAAAAATTTACAGACGGATGGATAGCTAGACGGACCAGGGACAAAAAGTGATTTAAAGTCTCAAAAGATATATGCTGAATCACGAATTCCAGAATCTTTATATTATGGTTGTGTACACCGATTCTGGACAAAATTTTTCTCCCGACAATATTGCGAGCAATGTTGTTTGTCTCTTTCCGTGTGTGTTGGTCAATCTCCCTATCGAAAAGACCTTATTAAATACTTATTTCGAATAAAAAAAACATCATTTGACTGATACACTAGCGTTGTAATGAAAATTCTATTTAAGATTTGATATTTTACAATAAGCTTATTTTTGTGGTAAAAGATGATTTCAAATGCAAAAAAAAAATATTACCCTCGAGTAACTGTAATAGGTCAAATATAACGTCGTTCATATCCAGTGCAGGAGAGATAAAATTGTGAAAGTGCACGAATATGTCAATCAAACCCGTCCAAAAATTTTAATTTGACTTTTAAATGAAATAAGATATTTAATATATTTTTGTGTGAAATGCTATTGCAGTATATAAGTCGTAATATTATACAGAAAATTTAAGAAAAAAAATAACCTTAAATATGTGTTTATGCACCTTTAAAAAGTCCTCGTGTTAAAAGGCTGTGATTTATATAATTTAAAGAAATATTAATTGAATAGTACTTTTATTTTAATAAAGAAAAATATTTATAACTTTATGATTAAATAAACAAGAAAAGTAAACTTTCCTTTAATATTCTTACTCATAAATTTGACCTTTCCGTACTGAGACTAAGGTATGAAAGCATTAGGGAATTTCTGAATACATTTTTAGGAAAACAATTGTTTTGATTAGTTACAATTACACATATTTAATATTTTCTCCTCTTTTGCCTGTTATATTTATTCGCTATCTTCGCATGGAATCCTGTTAGCGATGGACCTCTGGGAGGGTTTCTCACAAAAATTTACTTAACGTATGTTAAGATTGCATTAGGATTTTCTCTGTTCTTACACGTTAGTGTATTGAGCTAGCTGCGCATAAAATGATTCATTTGTTAACTTGGCAAGTCTATATATTGCATGGGAAATACCAAAAAGGTGAAGAAATGCAACATAAGGTTGGTACTGCTTCAAAAGAGAGCAATCCTAGGTCCATACCCCCCTTCCCCTTGTGTCCAGTCAGATGAAAGATGAGGATGCATCAACCACTTATCAAAAACTGATCTTCATGCAAGCCCTTTTACCTCATTCTATTGCAACCCAACACATTAGTTAATTAGTTTTAAAATTGTAATTTATTCTAACAAATTAGTAATTTCTTCTAACGAATAAGTAATTTGTTTTAACAATTTTTTTTAGTCTATTTCAACAAATAATAAAAGACACCACTGCAGCCCTGATACGCTTCCGTGCATGTCATAATTCAGAATTTGTTTTAAATTATTGAACATAGAATTTGTTAATGTTTTTTGAGTTCTTTCTGGTATTCATTATCAGACTTTTTTGGATTAATGATCAATACATTTGAAAGCTTGGTCACTTCAAGTTTCCACATTTTATTTGTATTCATTAATTTATAACTGTACAGTGTATATGATTCATACTTTCAGTATTTTGTTCGTACTTGTCTTGTATGTCCTTGTTGAAATAATTGCCTAACTGTTTAACTAGAGTATGACCTCCTAGATGCTTTCAAATTGATTAAATTACATTGTTGTTCACTAAAATTTTACCTGTATTATGCAGTCACGTGTTGTAATCTGCAGACAGTGTAATTCTATTTACATGACGGCGCAATACATTACGGCACAACGCATTATTGAAACAGGGTGGAAATACACAACAAAACACATTCCATCTGGTTAAATTCGTGGGTTTGTTTTGATGGTGTCATATTGCCCATTATAGATGTATGGTAAAGATTTCGCTGTAATCTGTTTTTAAAAAAATATATACAAGAACAACAACTCTGAATGCAAATTTTTACAAACAAAGCAGTCATGACATAAAATAAAACCAAAATTAATAAATTTACTGAATTTCTTTCATATAACAAAATTTGTCATATACTCATTATAAATATGCTTAGAATATTCCTAGCTTCTGATAAACACAAACTAAATAAATTTGAGATAACAGATAACTTCATGCAAAGCTTCTCATATCTAATGAATTAAACAAATAAAAAAAATGAATTTAAATACTTCCCAAAATACTTTGTATTTCATCAATGTATAAAAATATCACTGAATTCCTTTTTTTACCAACACACAATTAACATTACATCCTACATGAGGTGCAAAGGTCATCTAAATACAAAACACTTAGATATCTAGCTGCCTGAATAATATGGTATTCTAGATGTAAAAAAGAAATGATGTGTTGTTCAGTGTAGGGAATTTTTAGACAAATGAATACTTAAAGAATTTGTTAACTTCAACACTTTAAATTATGTCTATAATGCACTCATTTTTTCCATTCTTAATTTAGCAATTTATTTAGAAATAAAATAAACTTTATTTAATACCATTATATTTACATATCTTATTTACAGCTTTCCTACAAATCTCAAAAAAGGACTTTCACTCCCTCATGCAGCTTAACATTCAAGCATTCACACAAAGTAGATAAAGTCGGGAAAATAAAGAAAAGATAAAACCTAAATTAGATACTAACCTAGTAACGGAATAAACTCAGTACAGAAATAGTTTCAACCTGAAAACATCAAATACTGATCAAAGACAACTTCTTAAATTTTCTTAGAACACACTCACACCCATCTGAACAAACCATCACAAACAAGAATACAATAAAAATTCCCTCCTAAAATCACAAGACCAATCCAGAATGACCAGCCATAAATAGCTACAAATCTACAGGTTAACCCAAAAGGAAGATAACTTAATACCTTACCTGTCAGAATTCATAAAGAGTAATATAAAAAAATGCATACTTTGATTGATAGTTTGAATGAAATAAATCTTTATTCACATATCTCAACTTAAACCCTGAAAATAATCGTTTTCTTCCTTATTCCGCGCATCTGCTTTTTATGCACTTAAATTTTTTTCTACTAATTAGAAAAATTAGCATAAGACAATTAATTGTGTTATTTGATATCAATAGATAATTTAATTTCACTTGTATGAATCATTCTGAGGAACATATAATATTTTGTATGACATAACTTGCCTACGTCACAATGAGTTACGTCAAATAACGTATTACTGCGCTTGACGTTATTTTAAAATATTGCTCAAATTGATGCCTTTTTCCGGAGGAAATATTGTCTCAATGACTACACTGATTTTGAATAATAATATCACAAGAAGTGCAACAAATGATAAAAATTCTTATTTGTTGCACTTCTTGTGATATTATTATTCAAAACAAAATGTTCATTGTTTAGCTCTATCATCCACTCTTAACATAATTTAAGAGTGGAGATTTGACAAGATACATTGAAGGTATGCCCTTGCAATAAATCGATTTATTAGGACCCTTCCATTACTTTTTCAATCCATCTGCATACAAACACACGACAGTTTCACTTGTCTGGAGAATGTACGGACAGTTTATGAATAAAATACTAAAAAATACATCGCATCCAAGTTAACGGTCTTTTATTTGTCTGCAAATAATATTTTATTTGAGATAAAAAGACATTTTTATTGTACAAAATGTGACTTTATCAGCCTCTCACTGTGTACAAACTGCGTCATTTTTGCTTGATGACGTCACACTCACAAGTGCATTGCGATTGATGCATCTTTTATAAACTGTTGTGTGGGATTTAACAAACGACAAAACTTCATGTAATAGTAAGTTTGTATGTAGTATATAGCTATCCAGCAGTTTGAAACAGGAATTAATCTAATTTTGTGGCATTTTGAAGACCTTCTATCATGTGTGACGTCATAGTAAACATTTCCTGTACAAATTAGGCCCCGCCTCCTTACTGTAACCTTAAGCAAAATGATTTTTTTTGTATCATTTTGTGTCTTTATATGATTACTTTATAATATAATTTTATTTATTAGGGCCCCGCTTGGCGGGCGCCCTATAGTGATCAGTCTGTCCGTCCGTCCGTCCGTCCGGCTGTCCGTCCGTCCGTCCGTCCGAGATCTCTTGTCCGGGTCATATCTTCTCTCTCCTTGGCCCAATCTGGCTCATACTTCACCCACAGAGTGCCTTTGGGTAACCGGTGTGCAGTGACCTTGAACCAGGTTTCTAGGTCAAAGGTCAAGGTCATAGCTGAATTATATGAAAAATCCTTGTCCGGAGCATATCTTCTCTCTCCTTGGCCCAATCTGGCTCATACTTCACCCACAGAGTGCCTTTTGGTAACCGGTGTGCAGTGACCTTAAACCAGGTATCTAGGTTAATGATCAAGGTCATAGCTGAATTATATGAATAATCCTTGTCCGGAGCATATCTTCTCTCTCCTTGGCCTAATCTGACTCATAATTCACCCACAGAGTGCCTTTGGGTAACCGGTGTGCAGTGACCTTGAACCAGGTTTCTAGGTCAAAGGTCAAGGTCAAAGCTGAATTATATGATAAATCCTTGTCCGGAGCATATTTTCTCTCTCCTTGGCCTAATCTGGCTCATACTTCATACAGAGTGCCTTTGGGTAACCGTTGTGCAGTGACCTTGAACCAGGTTTCTAGGTCAAATGTCAAGGTCATAGCTGAATTATATGAAAAATCCTTGTCCGGAGCATATCTTCTCTCTCCTAGGCCTAATCTGGCTCGTACTTCACCCACAGAGTGCCTTTGGGTATCCGGTGTGCAGTGACCTTGAACCAGGTTTCTAGGTCAAAGGTCAAGGTCAAAACTGAATTATATGAAATAGCCTTGTCCGGGGCATATCTTCTCTCTCCTTGGCCTAATCTGGCTCATACTTCACCCACAGAGTGCCTTTGGGTAACCGGTGTGAAGTGACCTTGAACCAGGTTTTTAGGTTAAAGGTCAAGGTCATAGCTGAATTATATGAAAAATCCTTGTCCGGAGTATATCTTCTCTCTCCTTGGCACAATCTGGCTCATACTTCACCGACAGAGTGCCTTTGGGTAACCGGTGTGCAGTGACCTTGAACCATGTTTCAAGGTCAAGGTCATAGCAGAATTATATGAAAAATCCTTGTCCTGAGCATTTCTTCTCTCTCCTTTGCCTAATCTGGCTGATACTTCACTCACAGAGTGCCTTTGGGTAGCCAGTGTGCAGTGACCTTGAACCATCTTTCTAGGTCAATCATCAAGGTCATAGCAGAATTATATGCAAAATCCTTGTCCTGAGTATATCTTCTCTCTCGTTGGCCCAATTTGGCTATTACTTCACTCATAGAGATCCACTGGTCAGTGGATGTGCAGTGACCTTGGTCGAAATTTCTAGGTCATGGTCAAAATTACCCTTTCTGTTTAAAATCTTTGTTTGGTGCATAATTCTTTGCCTTTAATCCAGTAAATTTATATAACTCGGGATACAAGATAACTTCGATAAATATTAGTAAATTTGCAGTATCCATGAAGTCGTACTAAATGACTTTTACTGTATAACACAAATGTTCCTCTTCAAAATAATCCCTTTTAAACGACCTTACATTTTCATGTTCATTGTTGAATGCGGGGCCCTTTGAGATGGCCACCATCTCAATGATATCTAGTTATTATTATTATTATATATAATTTATTAATTTTGAAAATAAAAACATGGGAAGAATATAAACATAAATAATATATCCAAAAAATCTAAGAAGAAAATAAAAATAGGATTAAGCACGTTGAACGTTTCACGTCAATTTGGTGATATATTATAGACCATATGTGACAATATTTCCTATGCAAAAAGAAAACATTTTATCATTTGAAATATAAAAATGCTTCACATGATTGCCAACAATGATTTTTTTTATAATTAAACAGGTCTGGACGATTTCTAAATCTGGAAGTCAAGAACTATAACCTAAAGTTGCTATAAATGTACATCAAGTACACCTTATTATTTTTCTGTCCAATCAAACAACACCATTTCGTTAATAAAAAATCTGTAAAAGTAAAATAAAAAAAAACTTTTGAAGAATGAGATATTCTCCACATTTTTACCGTGAACAACCTTGACATTTTTATCTCGGCAAAGAAAAAAAAAATAATGAACGATAGAATGTAATCGTTTACAGAAGTACAGATCGCACAAGCATTTTTTTTATCAAGTTCAATTATAACATTTACCAGAATATAATATATAATGGTAAATATAATATTGCTTATCCGTCCGATTTTCATCGATAATGCTTAAATTCTATGTGTATAGATCAACTCACACAAGTGTTTATCGTATGGAGTATACACATATTTATAGTTTTGCATTATCACTGGTCCCATCACTACTGAATTATATATCCGCAGCATTGTTAAGGCTTGAATAAGGGGGTGGAGCCTAATTTATACGGGAAAAGTATACTATGACGTCACACAAAAATATGACATTTATGTAGTTCTCAAAATACGTGTATATGAAATAATTTGCAACGCTGAACAGTATTAGCAAAATAAACAATATTATAACTTATCAATGCATTAAAAAAAGATGCAGTTAAATCCCTTGTAGCTAGTTAAAAACTAAGCACTCATTGCGATGAACTTGTAAACATGACGTCATACTGGTAAAAATGACGTACTTCGTGTGCTGTGAGAGGCAAATTGAGAAATTGTTTATCAATGAAAAATGTGTTTTATTATTAAACGGAATATTATTTACAGATTTTAAATAGTCGATTAATACCAAGGTATAGCCTTTGTTTAGTGCGATTGTTAATAAACTACAAAGAGAATGTATTTTATTAATTATGTCGTGTTTTATGTACAGGTTACGTATATTTTACATCGAGGTGCCTCATCAAATCGTACTTTCGCAAGGGCATACACTGCATAGATCTGAACCATTTTTTAAATATAGATAAAGGATATATTCTTTAACTTGAAAAGTGCTGCTGCAGTCGTTAATTCGAGTCCGTGATTTTATAAGTACACAAAAAATTTGGTAAAATTCTAACATATATATGACATTGGCCTATTTACCAAAATATTTAACTATCAAAACGCGAATTCTATTCAAAGCAGCAGCAATTTCCAGATAGTACAAAGTATACAGCAACAAATAATAGCTTGAATTTTTAGTTTCAAATAGGGTATGCCCTTGCGATATTGAAATTAATTATTGACCTACATTCCGTGTACCTGCTATGCGTTCATCACGTGACTGTCCATCGATGGGACCAAACTCTACACAGTACAGAGTATGTTATACTATGCTATTTCCATATATAATAAAGTTCTGTGATAATAGAATTGCTGAATAAAAATGAATTCAATTTTAAAAATTCCCCCTTTTTTGCACTTTTATTCTCCGTTGATTTCTCATAGTTAGCCTTAACAGTGCTGCGTCCCCTTAGATTCCAAAAAAATCCCCTGTTGTCCCCTGTCAGTCCCTGACATTTTCCTGTCTCTCCCTGACTTTCTCCTATGATCCCCTGTCGTTGTCCCTGCTCTCCCTGTCCAGTCCCTGTCGTCCCCTGACGTTGTCCCTGCCTTCCCTGTCTACTCCCTGTCGTCCCCTGACATTCTCTGATCTCCCTGTCAAGTCCCTGTCGTCCCCTCCCGTTTTCCCTGCTCTCCCTGTCAGGTCCCTGTCGTCCCCTGACATTTATTTTGGCCAAGAAAAGGAGTTTAAAATATATTTTTGCTGCATTTCAGAGTGAAAAATAGTAGAGTCTTTAAAACATTATTATTCTTTCCCAAAGAATTCAATGAATGAAATATTAATTGAAAGGAATGATATATAAATGCAGTAATAAAATAAACATCTTAGTAATAAATAAAAACTATCAAATAAATAATAAATTTATCTTAAACATTAATTTTCTTGTGTGAATAAATCTACAAATGGAATGAATTAAAAATGAATGTATAAATAGATAGAAAAATAAATAATAACTAGATGAGATCTCGTTGCGAGCAACGAGAGGTCTTCCGTCCGATTCAGGAAAAGAAACCCACGTAAAATCGAGCTGAAAAGAGATTCAAAATTTTTGTCACAAGGTGGATTGAACCCATGTCGCCAACTTTAATGCGCTTTTTTTTTTTACTTTTTTATCCCCAACTCGCTAACCATTAAGCTATTGGGAGTACTGCTCTAAACATATTTGTGTATACTTTTGCAACAGTTCACCTGTCTTAGAATTGTGAAAAAGCATTCATAATTTCACGCCAAACGCCACGAGTAAATATTTCACGCCTTTTTTTTTGACTGATCTATTAAATAGGTATGATAGCTTCAATTAAATTTTCAAAATAAAACGTTCTTAGCGCCTTTATTTTATTTCGACGTTAAGAAAGTATATGTAACACATTATACACATTACATATCGTATCTAGCCCAGTTACACTAAAGCAGTGAAACGGAAATTAATTTTTAAGATTGACACTCAATTGCAACTTACTACTGTAACGTGTGGGACCTGAGCGGTCAGTAGGTCCGTGCTTGGATTACCGAGTTTTACTGGGGATATGATTGAATGCAATATATACAGATAATAATATGACACCTGCCTGGTGTCTTAAAATCAAATGACCTAAGTGCTTTGTACAATTATATATCTTCAGTTAATACCGGCACTTGCCTGGTGCCATATGACAATTGCCTCACTATACAACTGACTATATAAGTCAACAGCCACCTGCCTGGTGCCTCTTGATTTAGCCTTTAACACCTGCCTGGTGTCTTACTGCTTACCAAGTTGCCTATATAACTCTAGCCAAGTAGCTACAATATACTTAACACAGTATTTAACTTTGTAAGAGCTTCTCTGTCCTTATGAGAAACCTATAGCTAACGTCACACAGCTATTATGTTAACTAGTCATTGACTACGGCAACTTTGCACAATTCGATTTGAGCGATGCACTAATTGGTTTCCGTACCAAAGTGAAGACACAAGCCACTTGGCTGTACTGCCCCCTTGTACCTCAACTTAATCAATGATCATAAGTTATCAGATATCATATTGATAAAATACAACAGACTGCCTTTCTTTTGGCAACACTATTATTATTTTCTGACAGAACATCATTTATCAATAATACTTGTATAATTCTTTTGTCAATTGACCAATTAATTATAATATTTACATTGATTATCTATTATAATATAAACAAGTAACGGGAGGTAACTCCTCCAACCATTTCACTACTACGTGAGAGTCGAAGTAGTTTTTTACATTTCATGTATCCTTATGTCAGAATCGTTTGATCAAACGCTCAGGTGACTCCATAAACCCCTACTTGCAAAATGGCAGAGTCTACGGAGACAGCAGCCATTTTGGACCCGCTTCAGATTTTTGAATGTTAATATCTAGACTTTGGATTTGTCAATATTCAAACAGATTATATAGTAATCATCATTTGAAAGGTCTCTATTACCAAAGCTTAAAATACTTCAAAAATATTGAAAAACAAAAAAGTTAGAAAAATCGACTTTTGAAATTCGCATCTGGTAACAACAGGAAGTATTGACGACGAACGAAAAGTTGCGTCCTGGATAGTAATTACGACAATTTATCATCCCTGAAAGTTTCATTTTGATATCCTTTACCGTTCTTGAGATAATCCGTGGACAAAATGTCATTTTAAAATCAGGAAATGTCCCGTAACTTGGCACCGGAAGCGAATCTTCAAAAAATCTCTCGAATAAAATAACTTCAGATAATAATACATAGTTTCCCTAAATTTCATGAAAATCCATCCAGTAGTCTTTGAGAAATCGCGTGCACAAAATTAGATGGGCGGAAAAATAATAATAATAATAATAATAATAATAACTAGAAACGATCTCGTTGCGAGCAACGAGAGGTCTTCCGTCCGATTTCGGAAAATATTCCATTAAAAAATGAGCTGAAATGTGGATAAAAAAAATTTGACACACATGCGCTTGAACCCGGGTGGTAAGCCTGAAAATCAAACAACCTATCCATTACGCTATTTGGACCTCTGCTCTTAATTTACTTGTTTATACTTCTACAACAGTACATCAGTCTTAGAATTATGAGAAGTCGGTGACTTTTCATAATTTTGCGCCAGACGCCGCGAATAAATATTCGCGTCTTTTCTTTGTAGTGTTCTTTTAAATAGGTGTGATTGCTTCAAAGAAATAAAAAAAATAGAACGTTCGTATCGCCTATATCTTATTTCGAGGTTTAGTAAGTTTATTTATTACATTGTACATATTACATATCGTATCTAGCCAAGTAACACTAAAGCAGTGAAACGGCGATAAAGTTTGAGTTTTGAACAGAATTGCAACGTAACTACTACGCGACAATCCAAGTAGTCTTTTACATTACATTTATCCTCATGTTAGTTTTGTTTAAGCAAACGCTCGGCTGCCTCTATAAACCCCGACTTGCGAAATGGCGGAGTTGACAGAGACAGCCGCCATTTTGGACACGCTTCAGACTTTTAAATGTTTATATCTAGTGTTGTGATTTACCAATATTTAAACAAATTATATATTTAGCTTTTTCAGAAGTGTCTCTATAAGTATTCCTAAAAGATATGAAAAATATTAAAAAACAAAAAAGTTAGAAAATACGATTTTTTTTAATTCGCTTGTCGTAACAACCAGAAGTACTGACGATGAACGAAAAGTCGCGTCCTGGAAAGTGAATATCATGATCTATAATCCCTAAAAGTTTCACATCGATATCTTTTACCGTTCTTGAGATTAACCGTGGACAAAATGTCATTTTAAAATCAGGAAATGTCCCGTAACTTGGCACCAAAAAGGAATTTCCAAAAAATCGCTCAGATAGATCAAGTTCATGTTACGACACATCTTTTCCGTAAATTTCATGTAATTCTATACAGTAGTCTTCGAGAAATCGCGTGCACAAAATTAGAAAGTCAAAAAAATAATAAGAATAATAATAATAATAACTAGATACGATCTCGTTGCGAGCAACGAGAGGTCTTCCGTCCGTTTTAGGAAAAGAAACCCAAGTAAAATCGAGCTGAAAAGAGATTCAAAATTTTGGTCACAAGGAGGATTGAACCCATGTCGGCAACGTGAATGCGCTTTTTATTTTTTACTTTTTTATCCTCAACGCGCTAACCATTAAGCTATTGAGAGTACTGCTCTAAACATACTTGTGTATACTTTTGCAACAGTTCACCTGTCTAAGAATTATAAAAAAAAAAACATTCCTAATTTCGCGCCAAACGCCACGAGTAAATATTCGCGCCTTTTCTTTGGACTGATCTATTAAATAGGTATGATAGCTTCAATTAAATTTTAAAAATAAAACATTCTTAGCGCTTTTATTTTGTTTCGACGTTAAGAAAGTATATGTAACACATTATACACATTACATATTGTATCTAGCCCAGTTACACTAAAGCAGTGAAACGGAAATTAAGTTTTAAGATTGACTCTCAATTGCAACTTACCAGGGGTACTACTGTAACGTGTCGGACCTCAGCGGTCAGTAGGTCCGTGCTCGGATTACCGAGTTTTACTGGGGATATGATTGAATGCAATATTTACAGATAATAATATGACACCTGCCTGGTGTCTTTAAATCAAATGACCTAAGTGCTTTGTACACTTATATTTCTTCAATTAATACCGGCACCTGCCTGGTGCCATATGACAATTGCCTCACCATACAACTGACTATATAAGTCAACAGCCACCTGCCTGGTGCCTCTTGATTTAGCCTTTAACACCTGCCTGGTGTCTTACTGCTTACCAAGTTGCCTATATAACTCTAGCCAAGTAGCTACAATATACTAACACAGTATTTAACTTTGTAAGAGCTTCTCTGTCCTAATGACAAACATATAGCTAACGTCACAAAGCTATATTTTAACTAGTCACTGACTACGGCAACTTTGCACAATTCCATTTGATTGATACACTAATTGGTTTCTGTACCAAAGTGAAGACACAAGCCAAATGGCTGGACTGCCCTCTTGTACCTCAACTTAATCAATGATCATAAGTTATCAGATATCATATTGATAAAATACTACAGATTGCCTTTCTTTTGGCAACACTATTGTTATTTTCTAACAGAACATCATTTATCAATAAAACTTGTATTATTCTTTTGTCAGTTGACCAATTAATTACAATATTTACATTGATTATCTATTATAATATAAACAAGTAATGGGAGGTAACTCCTCCAACCATTTCATCACTACGTTAGAGTCGAAGTAGTTTTTTACATTTCATGTATCCTTATGTCAGAATCGTTTAATCAAACGCTCAGCTGCCTCCATAAACCCCTACTCGCGAAATGGTGGAGTTGACAGAGAGAGCCGCCATCTTGGTCCCGCTTCAGATTTTCAAATGTTAATATCTAGAGTTCAGACAAACCAATATCCAAACAACTTACATAGTAAGCATTAATTAAAGAGTCTCTATTATCATTCCAAAAAATTAATAAAAAATATAGAAAAACAAAAAAGTTAGAAAATGCGATTTTTTTAATTCGCTTCTCCTAACGACAGGAAGTACCGACGACGAACGAAGAGTCGCGTCCTGGATGGTATATATCACGATCTTTAATCCTTGAAAGTTTCATGTTGATATCTTTTACCGTTTTTGAGTTTAATCGCGGACAAAATGTCATTTTAATTTCAGAAAATTGTCCGTAACTTGGCACCGGAAGTGAGTTTCCAAATTTTCTCTCAGATATAATAAATTCATGTAACAACACATCTGTCCTGAAAATTTCATGTAATTCCATCGAGTAGTCTTTGAGAAATCGCGTGCACAAAATTAGAAAGTCAAAAAAATAAGAAAAATAATAATAATAATAATAAGAAACAATAGAATCACTATAAGGTCTTCCGTGAAGACGGAAGACCTTAATAAGAAACAGTAGAATCACTATAAGGTCTTCCGTGAAGACGGAAGACCTTAATGAGAATTTTATAATTTTATTTATTTATTTTTTAATTTATCACTCATTTATATCACCAAAATTTGATTTATTCGTTTTATTTTATTTATTTGCTGACATATGCTACAAAGTATTTTATTAGCCTATTAAAAGGACTTTTTATTACTTTAAGTCCATGATGGATATCAAAATAACCGTCTCATTATACACAATATTAATCTGTCAATTATATTTTAGATACATTTATTTGATTTTAAAAATCGGTTTTCAAAACCCTGTAGTATGGCTCTGAAAGAACATGAAAGCCATTAATGTTTACCAGTAATTAACTCGGGGTACACGGTCATGACACCTATTATCTTTTTCACTGACCGCTATTCTTTGTTTTTGTTTAAAAAAACAATTTCCTTTTTGTATGAGAACTGATTTCTTCAGTTAAAACAAACTAAAAGTAAAGAAGAAATATTGATGGGAAAACATTGCATAATGAGACGATTATTTTGATATTCACATGGAAGTAAAATAATTAAAAGTAGTTTAAATATGCATCCATCGTCTAATTTAAAATTAAAAAAAAAACTTTTTTTTATTTTGATTTAATATATGCAGTTTATTATTTTTTTTATTATTTACTAACTATTTAAAATAAATTTTTGTATTGATTTGATAAACTAAAATATTCCAAAATGTGCCAATACCCCTGTTGTCTTTTGTACTTTTTTTTCCTTTACAAAGGGTACAAAGTCACTCGATTATTCAATGAATAAAACAGATTACATCGACATAATTACATAGTAAATATATAAAAGAAAAGAAAAGAATAAATTATTTTTAAAAACGTATAAATCTCTTATTTGTTTTTAAAACTGAAAATACAACAAATTAGTCAATCATTTATGATATCTGAAAGAAAAAGTGGATTTTTTTTATTGGTTTTTGGTTTTTTTTTGTGTTTGTTTGTTTGTTTTTTTTTTGTTATATTTTACGTAAACCGTTTCATTCTTAGATTTGCTACAAAGTATTTCATTATCACTTTAAAGCGACATTTTATTATTTCAAGTCCATGATGGATATCAAAATAATCAATTTTGATACTTTGTTTTGATCAAAACAATCGGTTTTCAAAACCCTATCACGGATTTGAGAGAACATCAAAGCCATTGATGTTTACCAGTGTTTAACTTAGGGTACGCAGTCATGACACCCATTGTCTTTTTCACTGACCGCTATACCTTGTTTATGTTTTGTTAGAGCGACCGTATGTAGTTTACAGCTGTTTGAAATAACATTTTCCCTTTGTATGAGAACTGATTTTTCTTCAATCAAAACAAAATAAAAGTATCCAGGAAATTATTGACGAGTGAAGATTATAAATAATGAGACGATTTTTTTGATGTCCATCACGACCATACAATAATAAAAAGTCGTTTTAATATGCTAATAAAATACTTTGTAGCATATCTGAGGATGCCACTGTTTATCTAAAATAAATCTAAAGTAACACAATTTCTTGCAAATAAAAATGATTGATTATTTTTTTTTTGTATTTTCAATTTCAAAAGTAAAATAAAAAGGTGGATATTTTATTATTTTTTTGTATTTATTTCGCTCTCATCTGTTTCATTCATTAAAAAATAATTTGACTATGTGCCATTTGTAAAAAAAAGGGTGGACAGGGGGTACTGGTGCATTTCAGAATAATCAATTAAAATCAATACAATAAGTGATTTTAAAGAGTTAGCAAATAAAAATGATTAAAAAAAACTTACTAACTGCATTTATTTACTTATTGTAATTTTTTTATTTTTAAAATTGACGAAACAAATTAATTAAATTATCAAAAGTGATTCCCAAAAATTATAAATAATCTTAAAAAAAACTTACTGAATGCATTTATTTACTTATTATAAAAACTTTTTTTTGAACTGACAATACAAATATATTAAATAATCAAATACCCGAAAATGCAATTCGTTTGGCTTATATGTTATGTAAAATAATTTACAATGAAATATGTGTCAAAGTATTTTTTAAGCATATTAAAACTGCTTTTTATTATATTAATTCCATGATGGATATCAAAATAATCGTCTCACTATGCACAATCTTTACCCGTCAATAGTTTCTTTGATACTTTTATTTTGTTTTGATTGAAAAAAAAAAACTAAGTTGTCATACAAAGAGGAAATGTTATTTCAAACAGCTACTAACTGTACACGGTCGCTCTGAACACAACATAAACAAAGTATAGCGGTCATTGAAAAAGACAATAGGTGCCATGACTGTGTACCCCGAGTTAATTACTGGTAAACATCAATGGCTTTGATGTTCTTTCAGAACCGTGCTAGGGTTTTGAAAACCGAATTTTTAAATCAAAGCAATGTATCAAAAATCTAATTGACAGATTAATATTGTACATAATGAGACGATTATTTTTATATCCATCATGGACTTAAAGAAATAAAAAGCCGTTTTAATATGCTAATAAAATCCTTTGTAGCATATCTAAGGATGTAACTGTTTATGTTAAATAAAACTAAAGAAACACAATTTCTAGCAGATTTCAATGATTGATTATTTTTTTTGTATTTTCAATTTCAAAAGTCAATAAATAGATTGATAGTTTATTACTAAATATTACATTAGTCATTTATTTCTTTTATTTATTTTGCTGTAATCTGTTTTACTCATTAAATAATTGTTTGACTTTGTATCATTTGTAAAAAAAAAAAAAGAAAAGAAAAAGAGAGATACGGCAGGGGATACTGATGCATTTCGGAATAATTGACATAAGTGATTGCCAAAAATTATAAATAATCATAATCAAAAAAAAACTTACTGACTGCATTTATTTACTTATTATAAAAACATTTTTTTTTAAACTGACAATACAAATATATTAAATAATCAAATACCCGAAAATGTGATTTGTTTGGCTTATATGATATGTTAAACTATTTACAATAAATGATGTGTCAAAGTATTTTTGAAGCATATTAAAACTGCTTTTTATCATTATAATTCCATGATGGATATCAAAATAATCGTCTCATTATGCACAATCTTTATCCGTCAATAATTTCTTTGATACTTTTATTTTGTTTTGATTGAAAAAAAACTAAGTTCTCATACAAAGAGGAAATGTTATTTCAAACAGCTGCTAACTGTACACGGTCGCTATGAACACAACATAAACAAGGTATAGCGGTCAGTGAAAAAGACAGTAGGTGTCGCGACTGTGTACCCCGAGTTAATTACTGGTAAACATCAATGGCTTTGATGTTCTTTCAGACCCGTGTTAGGGATTTGAAAACCGAATTTTTAAATCAAATCAACGTATCAAAAATCTAATTGACAGATTAATATTGTACATAATGAGACGATTATTTTGATATCCATCATGGTCTTAAAGAAATAAAAAGCCGTTTTAATATGCTAATAAAATACTTTGTAGCATATCTATGGATGTAACTGTTTATGCTAAATTAAACTAAAGAAACACAATTTCTTGCAGATTTAAATGATTGATTAATTTTTTTTTGTATTTTCAATTTCAAAAGTCAATAAATAGGTTGATGGTTTATTACTAAATATTTCATTATTCATTTATTTCTTTTATTTATTTTGCTGTAATCTGTTTTATTCATTAAATAATTGTTTGACTTTGTACCAATTGTAAAAAAAATAAAAAAGAAAAAAAAAGAGAAAGAGAGATACGGCAGGGGGTACTGATACATTTCGGAATAATCGACATAAGTGATTCCCAAAAATTATAAATAATCTTAAAAAAAACTTACTGAATGCATTTATTTACTTATTATAAAAACTTTTTTTTTAAACTGAAAATACAAATATATTAAATAATCAAATACCCAAAAAATGTGATTTGTTTGGCTTATATGATATGTTAAACTATTTACAATAAATGGTGTGTCAAAGTATTTTTGAAGCATATTAAAACTGCTTTTTATCATTATAATTCCATGATGGATATCAAAATAATCGTCTCATTATGCACAATCTTTACTCGTCAATAGTTTCTTTGATACTTTTATTTTGTTTTGATTGAAAAAAAAACTAAGTTCTCATACGAAGAGGAAATGTTATTTCAAACAGCTGCTAACTGTACACGGTCGCTCTGAACACAACATAAACAAGTATAGCGGTCAGTGAAAAAGACAGTAGGTGTCATGACTGTGTACCCCGAGTAAATTACTGGTAACCATCAATGGCTTTGATGTTCTTTCAGAACCGTGTTAGGGATTTGAAAACCGAATTTTTAAATCAAATCAATGTATCAAAAATCTAATTGACAGATTAATATTGTACATAATGAGACGATTATTTGGATATCCATCATGGGCTTAAAGAAATAAAAAGCCGATTTAATATGCTTATAACATATTTTGTAGCATATTTAATATAAATAAAATAAAGTTAATAAATCAAATTTTGGGAATATAAATGAGTGATGAATTTTAAAAATTAACAAATAAATGAATAAATTAATATAATTCTCATTATTTATTTATATATCTATTCTATTTATCTATTCAATCTTAATTCAGTCTATTTGTAGAGTTTTTTCCATCAGAAAATAAATGAATAAAATAGATAAATATTTTATTTAATGATTTTAATTTATTTCTTAGACATTTATTTTATTAATGCATTAACATATCATTCCTTTCAATTATTTTTTATTTATTTAAATTCTTTGGAAAAAAATCCCATACATAGATTTGACGATGTATTCCTAAATGTTTAAATCTGGTTCTTTTACAAAGACAGTTATTACGCTCAAAGATGTTTCAAAGAAGATAAAATGAAAACGTTTTAAAATATATATATATAAAAAGTTCATAAAGTACAATGTAAATGCCGTCTAGCATCACAAGATGCAATAATTTTGTAATCTATTTCTTAAATGCAACAAAAATATATATTTAAAACTCCAAAATAAATGTCAGGGGACGACAGGGAGTAGACAGGGAGAGCAGGGACAACGACAGGGGACGACAGGGACTGGACAGGGAGATCAGAGAATGTCAGCGAATGTCAGGGGACGACAGGGAGTAGACAGGGAAGGCAGGGACAACGACAGGGGAACGACAGGGACTGGACAGGGAGAGCAGGGACAACGACAGGGGATCATAGGAGAAAGTCAGGGAGAGACAGGAAAATGTCAGGGACTGTCAGGGGGACAATAGGGGATTTTTTGGAATCTAAGGGGATATTTAATTCAGTAGTGCATGGGCGCCGAATACTTAGCTATGCAGACTTTAAATGGGCATAAGGAAGGCATTTAACGTGGGGAAAAGAGAATCTTGTAATTATACATGAATGCGTTTTATCCAAATATTTTACCTCGCATATCAGAAACTGCATGGATTACTAGTATTCTGTAATAAGCACTCAAAAATAATACTGTTATCTTTTCGATGAGATTTTTAAGTCAGGCTCTAAAAACTGAAAATTGACGGTATTTATATCAATTTTTTAGCGTTATTAAATTTTTGGGATTGCTAACTCCCATAGACAGATTTTTTTCCCACTTAAAATGTCTTCCAAGCTTTCAAGTCGTGTTTGTCACGGTAAAATTGTCATAAATATTATATTATTCCCAAATGCGCATAAAGTTAACAAAAATTTTGTTCCAAAAATTTTGTTCAAAAAACCGTGGCTTAAAAACCACGTGATTTATTTTTACTCTCAAGGGTTTGTCTAAATGCTGTTATCTGATTGGTTAAAAGGATTAGTGCCTTGTTTATTCTGTGTATTAATAGCAATTCACGGTGCTCGTTCTTGACTTCCTTATTTAGAAATCGTCCAGACCTATTAAATTATAGGGAAAATGTTAGGACCTTTACCTGACCTTGCCTCTAATATGAAACGATTAAAACGTTTTAAAATGAAACTCATACCATCATTTAGTGACATTGTCTTCTTGATTGTAGGAAAATTACATTCGTTTACATTACATTTACACTTTCGCCCCAGACCGGGATTGAACTCCCGACCTACGGAATCTGTCTCCTAGCAGTACGCTCGGCTATCTTTGTATAGGTAACGATCATATAAAAACAAATATCCAAATAACTGTATCAAATAACTCTATTCACAATGACCGTGTAGTGTAGGGCAGCGTTGTGAGAATTCCATTGGCATCGAAATCAATTTTTCTAACATGCTATGATAGCCGAGCGGTCTAACGCGCTGTTCCTGCACTGTTAGGAGACAGATTCCGTACGTTGAGAGTTCAACACCGGGCTATATCTATATACAGAATAATAATTTGAACAAAAGAGATCATATACATTAATAAAGTTAAAATAAAGAAATAAACATTTTCATAATTTTGTATGATTTAATAAAAAATGCAAATAATGATATGGGCTACCAAAATTACTCAGTGGTTCAGGTTTTGAACCGCATTGTAGTTTTTTAAATGTACTATTTCATACAAAGACGTGAAATACGAGGGTTGATCCAAAAATGATGTCACAACTATAAAATTGCTACAAGGCGACGAAATTATACATTATTAAAACTTTATATTTATTACAAATCAGTCCTGAAAAATTCTAATTCAAATGATTTATTCCATAAGCGCTTGGTTACAGGATGGTGTATTTTGAGCATTATGTGTTTTTCTATATGTGTCTGAATACCTTCATTAAAATAAAAATAAAAATTTTCAAAATATCAAATTCTATACAAAGTGCAATTATTGTAGTTGTCACACCTAAATTACTTCATATGAAGGATATGAGTCGTAATACACTTAAATACTTCCCCTTCTTTTCATTAACAATGTACATATATTTCTCTTTTAAAAGAGTAATTGGCATCCCTTGTACACTCACTCTATACGTAATTCAGTCCGTTGTCAAATTTTTTTTACAGTACCATAAGATAAACTTACAAGTTTATTGTATCGCTCTGACCATGGCAACGTCAGACACCATAAAACGTTTTCAACGACCTCCCCTTTTCGGTCTTTCTGTTCTCTGCTGATCATTCATTGACTCACGAACGGCTTAAAATCGCTGAAAAGAAGGATATGCAGATTAAGATCAGTATTCAATATCAACATCCGTAAAACAATACAAAATAGGAGCAGACCAAACACGGACCTCTAAAACATCAGAGGTGGGATCAGGTACCATGGATGAATGAGCACCACTTGGTGTCTGGTCACACCTGCCTCGTGCTTCATATCATAATCGGGAAATACCTGAAAAATCCGTCGTCAATTCAATGTATAAATAATGGATAAACAATAAGTATAGAAAACGTCAGTTAGTATCTGACTTAATGAAACCGTCTAAGAATTGTCTCTTACATGTATTTACATTCCCTCCTCTGTGTGCCTTATTAAAAAAGTGACTGCCACTATGGGTGATTTTCCCATTTTGAAGCATTCACGCATTACAGCTCGTTTCAGCATTTTTTTTGTCTATTTCTTTGTCCTACGTTCAATACAGCAGATAAAAACAACAATGATTACATGTATGATCAAAAAGCAATTACGTCATATAATTATTAACTTCAGACAGACAAATGTCGCAAAATATTGTCGTATGACACCAGCGATTTGATACAATGACATTACTTTTGGATTGACCCTCGTATATACTTGTAAAAGAATCCTCAATCAAGTTTATAAAAGGCAATGGCATACAATTCTAATACGAGAATTGATTACGATAGCTGGAAAACTGATCCTGACGTACAATAAAATATGCTTGATGTTTAGAGCTATGGCAGTATTCTCCAGCAATAATTTGTATTTAAAAGTTAAATAGTATAATTACCCTTTCACTGGTTTTTTGCCCATTTGACAATACAGTGAATGTCTATGTTTAAAAATATTACATGTATTGTGTCTTTATTTTATTTAGGCCTGTCATTTACAGGGATGTCACTGAAGCAAAAAGAAACATTTAAATTGATGTATCGCATTTCAACTTTTTATACCCAAACCCTTTACAGTACACGGTTCATTTTTTCTAAAGTTAGAACTCTTAGATTACAGTTTTCGATTGTTTTGGAGTCCAAATTGAATAATCGAACAGTGGCGACCTTTGCAGGTAAGGTCACATGAATTCTTTCTTTTTTTGTCCCCTAAATCATCCATTTGATATTCTTTTTTTAGTTCGTACATCTACTTGCAGTAGTCTTGCATACGCAAGTCACGTTCAGCAAGAGTGCTTTTAAATTTCCATTGTTCTCATTTTTATGTCTTTTTTCATACCTTCAAAGATTGTTTGCACACTACGACCGGCAATCTGACTGCATGTTTGTCCAAAAAACCTTACACATAAATAAATAAGTTTACCGTTGGATTGGCAGATGCTGTGGTTTTTGAATTTCACACGTGTATTTCTTGTTACAAGACTTTTGATATGTGTATTTCTTGGTATAAGACTTTTATTGCATTAAGGGATACTATGGATAATTCAGGAATTCTATGCATAAAAATAAATATATAATAAGCTATCGGAAACCTCTAATGGGAATTTTTCTCTGAATCTCTTAAATGAAAATGCAATATCTGTATATTTTTATTTTATTAGACCTATTTTTAAACCCTGAATTTCACACAATTCTTTTGTTGAATAACGTGGAATTCAAAGGTTTTGAACGCCATACAATAAGAACAGTACGACATTAATTCTGGACTCGACATAGTCAAGACTACCATTTCTAATTATGATATCGAAAATATTTTTTATATCACTTGGTGGGATTACTTAGCAGTATTCCAGGCTCTCATGTTGAACTCACAAACATTTCTCCTTCTAAAGATATGAAGTCCCAAAGCGCAGAATCACATAGAAGAACTGTGGGATTTTAAGTCCCACCAACTTTCACACGTTTCTCCAATGGGAGAAAAAATGTCAGATCGGATATTATCTCCTAAGGGATTTTTTCTCCCACAAATTTGTTCAAATGGGATAAATCCCACGGATATTGATAATGAATTATTTTCTCCAATACATTATACATGTAGTTGGTATTTATTTTGGGGAAAGCTTTGTCATTGTCTTATTATATGGGTTATATTTCATGTTTCACAATGTATAGCAGAAATTGTTTGGATCTATCCCATTTGAACAAATGTTTGGAAAAAAATCCTAATGGGAGTAAATATCCCATCTGACATTTTTTCTCCCATGGGAGAATGGTGAAATAGTTGGTATAGTTGATGGGATTGAAACTCCGACCATTCTCTCATGGGATTCTGAGTTTTAAGACTCTTTATCTTAAGCATTGGAGATGTTGCCGAGCTTAACACAAGACCTTGGGATACTGCTGAAAAATCCCACCAAGTGATATAAAGATATTATGGATATCATAATTTGAAATTGTAGTAAAAAGTCTGGACTATGTCGTGTCCAGAGTTAAATGTCGTATTGTTTAGGGAGATTTGCTTCCGTAGTCTTTTTTGTGCTATTCGTGTATACCATGTAGATTCCCTGGCCAAAACATATGTGCATGGCCAAGAATATCATTATGTGAGAAAAACTTTGCTGCCCATTTAAATGTGTAGGAGATGCTGTTCTTTTCATTACCTTGGAAGCGCTAGTGCCCTTGGCCTAATCTACATTTTATTTAGCAGTACACACAGTATGTAATAAAGGTCTTTTCGTTTTCAAAAAAGTTCACATTCTAATAATGTTAATGTTCAGGTTTGTCTCACCCCCAAGTAAGCTTTCTAAATACTGATATGATAAGTGTACTTTTCCTAGCAAGTGTGTGGTAAGGTGAGTAATGTAACTCATAGTCCTTTCATCAATTTTTAAATAAAAAGTCCTTTATGACTACTTGATACTCTAATACATGTTTCAATTAGTATACACTGCTTGTATTGAATTCTCTTAAAAAATATTGGGAAAATTTAACAAATAAGACAAGTTCTGAATATATTGAAATAAAATTCTAGCCTCCTAGCCTTTCAGTATAAGTGATCTTTACTTTACATTCATCTAGGAATTTGTATAGAAATTCTGTTCTTTACCTCTCGCTACCAAAGGACGCTTCTCTTTTCCCTATCTAAATTCATACTGAAATGTCATATACAACCTATTGATTATATCCATCACCTGTGCGTGAAAATAATGATTTTAAATAATTAGAATTATGTATACACTGAACAAAACTTCTAAGTGTTCTCGTAGCATTCTGTAAGCTAAAAAGAACAGATGCATACAATAAATAATTTCTTTTATACATGGTCAATGATGAATCTTTCAGTTCGATGTTGTGAAGATTTCATGTAAGTATCTCGTTAGAATTTTAAGCAAAGGCTAGTGTCGATGACATGATGTACCCTGAAAATGAAAATTACCATAAGATAATCTGTATGTGAGGGTCGTTCAATAAGTACTGAAATACACAGCATTTCATGATAAATGTGGAGACATTTGAATTTATTTTTCATATTTGAAAAGTTCTATTTCATAGCTACTAACACAGAAAATCTTGCGAACTTTCATAGTGTTTTCGCAAAGAAAATCTTTTTTAATTATAGCAGGGTACTACACTGAGCTAAAATCTGTTTATAAATTATCTCTGCCAAGAAGATGAAAGTAGGAGCGTATTTGAAAATTTTGCTTTATACACAAATCACCGAAAACCTCAAATTCAAGATATTATCTTTATATGTAGAAAACATTATCTTTCTAGATGGATTCAATACTTCAGAAAAAAAAACTAGAGTTGAAATATAAAAGGCAATGTGGTCATTATTAATTTGTGGGGACACCAAAAAATATAAACTTTATGTGCTACATGAAATTTGAAAATGCTAAATTTACATGGAAAGTCATTGTTAAGATACTAAACATATATTCGTCACAGCATTTCATAGAATTCTGACAAAGGAAAAAAACATATAACACTATTCCAATCATGTAGGTGACGTATTTTCTCACAATGCCAAAGTGAGAACACCCGTTGAATGTGCCAATGGTTATCTCAGTATCATAAAACAAATTTATGAACAAAATAGAAGATTTGTTAAACTTGCTTAATGTATGACGAAACATGGGTGCACTTTTTATAGCCGTAAAATAAGATTAATGATCAAAATGTGGTATCAAAGAAAAAGGTGTCATTTAATAATGATAAAGAGAAGCAATAGCTCCAAACATATTTTGTAAGTTTTCGTATATTTTAACAGGTTCATAAAACATGTCCATACATGTATATCGAAATGAAGGACTAGCAATGGTAAGTTTTATCTTCAAATTGCACAAAGGAAAGAATGCAGAACTTTTGAATCACCCATATTAGCTTGATCGCCGTCACTGTGAGATCTTTTCCTTCCCAAAACATATGAAAACAATCAAAGGAAGATTGTACAATGTCAGATATATTATGGGAAAAAATATTCATCGGTGTCTCTGGGGCACCCCTAAAGATGAGTATGCAGATGTTTTCTGTTTATGGATACAAAGACATAAGACATGAGTATAAGGTAACAGGCAATGTCTTAAGGGGTTGAAACTATTAACAATATGTATCAAGTACTTTTCTTATTTTTTTATGACATGTTGCATTGAAAGAACCTTGTAGAATAAAACCTCCACTCGCTCTTATTACTGATTAATTACTGATTAATTTGTAATTAAATACATATATCTAATAATGTAATGCTATCTTTATTGGTACGTTCTCTTTTCATGTTAGACCTATTCATTTTTAAGTCTTCTACATTTGTGCAGATCAAAAAGGAAGCTGAAAAAACATGATCTTTCTAAGAGAAGAAAATTGAAACAAATGATACGTGTCCGCAATCAGAGACAAATGTGATTGCATTTATATTAATTAAGGTCATTTTTCATTCCAATTCCATTTCAAATACCCCGGTATACGTTCAAGTTTAATGACTTCATTCGTTAATTATAATATAATTTTTTTTCTCAGGTGCATTTGTCCTTTCTCCATCTTAGACACACCAATGAAGATGTTGATTCGGAATTTCCATAGTTAGTCATGCTAAGGAGATGTAAAGTCAAGCAATTTCCACAAAACATCAGACAAACATTCAGATACACTATTATAACATGTCAGATGAAGGACAGTTTAGATGGTGCAAATTCTACCGAGAATATCTACAAGTTCTTGGATGGTAATGAGCGATCATTATAAGACTATGCTCTTGAATGATTCATTTGGCTGTTACCACTGCTAGAAGGCAGACCGAAAATCTAAATGTCTTATGCAAGGAAATAGCCAATCAAAACGAACTTAGTTCAATAAAAGTCCCCTTTTGATAATATTGCTACAACCATTCGTTTCGCTTTTTCTTGTCATTATCCTTAATTCTTGATAATTTGCTATTTCATTTGGGGGTCTTCATGAGGCCATGTGTTTTTTTCGTCCGCCATTCCTCTGTCACACCTAGTTCAAATAACATTAATCTTAGAATAAATGTGACCATAACAACACCAAGAGAAAAAAATAACTTAGTTATAATCCATAGGTTATATAACTTACTCTTGTTATTTGTTGCATCGCATCGTCTGATCTATGAAAAACGCAATTTTACCCCCACTCCAGGAAATCGGGAAAAACTGTTCTGTTTATTGTTCGAATTTCCTCGTTCATATTATTCCACTGAGCACCTTTTGGCATGTGCATATATCTGCTTCGTATTAAAAAGGATCAAAATTATCCTAAACATATGTGTTTACGGAGGGTCTCTTTTCTGTGGCGATAGAAGTTATTTTCAAATTGGGCTCTGCAAGGAGGATGCTTAACTTTTAAATTGAAAATGTTAAACAATATGCAGCGCATAAATTGTAGTTACATGTATTACATCCGAAAAGTTGGTACATAAGTCTATTCTAATTAGCAGCTTGATAGAGTAAATAGTCAGTTATAGGATTTCCTTCAGGCACCTCACATAACTAGCTAGATTGTTTTCAATGAGCCACACATTGTTTGGAGTAATACTTGGACATAAAAACACATCATGTCTCATTCTGTTGACAAAGTTGTAAGTTCTCACTAACATACGAAGTTTGATCAAATATATTAAGTTTTTTTTTTTTAAATTTAGAAGCGAACACAATGTTTGCAAAGAAAGTCCATTGCATATGCTATGTCTATCTTAGCAAAGAGAGAGAAAGAAAGAGAGGCTATCCCACCACCCCAAAATCCTAAGTGTGTTTTTTGAAATAGTGCCAAAGCGTCAGAAATTTTGCATTACTTAGTATGTGATGGAACATGTATTAACCTTCTATTGTGAAGGTCATTTTTAATTTTAAAAAAATTGGTTACCCTCTCTCCCGATCTCCTGCCTAGAAATACACCGACTTAATTTGTCAGTGTCGGTGACAAATTGTACACCTCATTTCAGGATTTTTTTTCTCTTTCTTCCGTCAATAAATATGTTAAAATTTCAAGGAATTTTTTTTCTCGCCTATAAAATTTTACCCTGAGTTGGGTGAACCACCAAACGTCATTTTAAATATGGTCTAAAATATTTAATTATGTTGAATTTTTTTTCTTTAATCTGTAAAATTATAATATTGACAATATGGGCAAATAGAAAAAAAAGTTTTTTTATTCAGTAAATCTCCTAACCCACTCTGAATGATTTAATTCTTTTTCAAATGGTGCTCCGATGTGATGAAAATTGTTAATGTTTATTTGACACAGTATACAAGTACCAAACCAGGTCATTCATATTGATTTTATGTGTCTAATTTTCTTTGTGTTTCACTGGTGATAATTAAGATTTTGATAGGTAAAATAAGTTATCTGTGACAGACTTACAAACTCTTAATTTTTAACTTTGATGGTGCTCATTTTCCTTACCTTAAATCAGAGAGTTTAAGATTTTTTATATCAATACGTACACTATTTAACAACTGCTCTATGGTAATACTAATTACTTTAAGTCACACTATAACACACTTCCTCTTTTAAAAGTGTTCATATTAAATTTGAAACATTTAGCAACTGTAATTCTCTTCTACGTTTTAAGATTAATATGTACCTCCATATTAAGGTCAAGATCTAGTAAATAACTTGAGTCTAATTTTTTGGTGCTAGATACATTATGACGTCATAATCAATTTCAACTTTCTTTTCCCCGTACTTTACGGCTTCAGCAGAATTATACAGAAAATAGGGTATTTTGATGACATTCAATTTGAAATCATATGAAAAGTAAACCGGAGACCTATATTAAATTTGATATTGGTTTAAAGAAGAGGCCATGAACATACTAATTACCGTTTTCTGAGAGACTGTAGGCAATCTGGATACATTTCCTTTGTCGAATATGAAAAAAAACTCCCGAAGTCATGAATGATTTTCTTAATTTTTCATTGAAAATGACAGTTTCAAATACAGTTTTTCATCTTGTTTACCTACAAATTATGCCCCGAAACACCTTATTTGACCAAGCTAAAGTTATAAAGCATCAATAAAGGAATTTATTTCTCGAGTTTGATAAATCTGTAGGCACCTTTCATTCACTAGATCTTAACCCTAAGAAGAGGTATGGAAAACAAAATTATGTGCTTAAAATAGACCACGTGCTGCTATCCATGAACTACTTTCATAGTTCTTTAGACTCATTTTGAAGACAACGGTACCTTGTTTTTAACTTGAAATTACCATTTAAAAGTGCAAAATTTAGACATTTTCTCAACAACTGGTTGTAGAAAGAACATTAATGCACACTTTGTTCATTTGTTTGGATTTTTAAGGCTCTAATGAATTCTGAAGCTGCACTGAGTAGCAAATCAAAAGCATTTTTTCTGCAAAAGTGTAGATTATAAATGCACAACATACATTCAGTTATGCATATTTATTGTATCTTTATCATAAGGACTTAAAATTTGATAAAAATATAATGTATTTAAGCAATTGGAAGAAATGTTATCATTTTGTTTTTATTGCACTAAAGGTGGATGGACATCCCCCTTAACTGAACTTCTTTTAAGTTGCGCATGTTGCAACTTCCTGAATGGTAAGGAAAGCTGTTTGTCAACATGTGAAACTCAATTTCTTTCTTAAAAGTCACAAAACGCGTATTTTTTGTAATCTCAGATTTTTGCTTAAGAATTATACTTTATTTTCTCTGTCATGGATTATCTGTTGAAAGTCTAGTTGATAAATTAATTTGTTATTTATTTCATATTTGTAAATTGGCCACCTGATGTATTTTACTTTTGAAGTAATTTTTTGATGATCCTTCCAAACAGGTTTGATTTTGGGAATGTTTGTGTTTGAAGTTATCATGTGAAAGAAGAAGAAAGAGACAGAAAAAGGATTGGGGGACAAGAAGATCTCACAGACAAGTAATACATAAAAAAAACAAAAAAAAAACAAAAGGCATTAAACAAGCTGTCGGTGATTCATCCAAAAATTTTTATGCTATATATTTATCCCCAGGAAACCATTTTATGCAAATAAATCATATGACATTGTTAATAATACTTCTGAGAATTTCAAACAAATTATTAAACCTAACAAAGGTGGCAACAAATGACAACCAAGGTAGCACAACAAAGTTATTAAAACGTTATAAAAACGTTTTCAAAATGTTATAAAAACATTTTCTAAAATGTTATTACAATGTTATTTTGTATGATTTTGGAAAAAAAAAATTCAAAACATTTAAGTTCAGAACATTTTCATAACATCTATATGTCTTAAATCATTTGAAAAATATTATTACAACATAAAAATCATTGTACTTTCTAAAGTTTTAATTAGTTTAAACTTTTTTACAACTTTTACCCAAGAGAACTGTTTTAAACAACTGCACAGTCAATAACAATCTTCTTAACTAAGAAGATCTGTCACAAGTAAAATTAGAGACAAATAACCATATCCTTTGAAAATTATTTGTTTGGCACTTGGACGTCTTTGTTTTCTTCAGAAAAACAAAGATATAGAGAATAAATGTATATCCATGCATTAGAAGATTTTAAAATTATACATAGCCATACATCCGATAAATACAAGGAAGGTGTGTATTGTCTTTCTACGATTTTTTTAAAAATAAACTTTGGTTATATGACTACGTCAGTATGTTTTGGACAACAGTTCTATAAAATATATACCAGTAGTATAATAAATAAATCTATCTCCAAAATACATTCGTGTGAGGAAACTTCAAACATACCTTAAAGGATTAACATCCCGGTAAATTCCTCCAGAATGGTGTGTAGCAAACCTCATTATGTCCAATTCCTAGTTCTTGCATACAGCAACTGTGAATGAAAAATGATATTCATTTTATTTTTTACAGACTTTTTACTCACTGAAGGAGGATAAGATAAGGAGTTCCTGTGTTGATAGGATTATGGATAGAAATATGATGGGTCAATGGGCTATCAAAATACTTATTGCTTTACATTAAAGATAATCATTACATGTATATGCAAAGATTTGAATTCGTTATATATTATAGAATTTATTCTCCCAAAAGCTCTTTTGTATTGATGTATTCTTCAAGATAAGGGCTTAATAAAGTGTGCTTCATGGTATTCATACATAGATGGGGGATTGATACCCCAAGTGTATTTCTTTATACAAAAACATATTCAAATGAGCATTACTTAAAAGTGGGTGATTAACACCACAAGTTTTTT
>NW_026928999.1:0-35678 GCF_032062105.1 Saccostrea cuccullata | reverse complement strand
TTCTATGCTTTGTCAGCCTTACTATATACTTCCACGGAACTTACACTAAAATTAGCTTTTAATAAAACAGTATGTCACTGGTGTAGACACTTTCAATTTCTTATAAGCTCAAAAAAAATCTCTGTTGATTCAAGAAAAACCCTGTATCCAATATGGCGGATATCGTACTTCCGATGACACTAAGATTTAGACTCGCATCAGCAACTAACTCTCATTGGTCAATTTGTGGAAGATTTGTGGAAGATTTGTGGTGAGCTGACGTCAGTGATTGGATAAAATTATACTGAAGAATGTCTTTCACTGAGCGCAAACCAAATATACCGAAATCAAATAAATCCCGCGTAAAAGTCAATATAAAACAATGGTGTTCATTGGTTCATTTAGAACCAATCGTGTGTTGCCAAACAGAAGACTGACGGAGTGATCGCCAACATGGAAGTTGGAGTTGCAAGAATCAGTCTAAGTCAGAAGAAACTGATGACGAGTTGGTTAATATGTTCGTGTATCTGTTATCTGGCGTCAGGAAGAATACACAAATTAAGCCTAAAGGTAACTGAAAAAATAAAACGAGTTCACCTACATATATGTAAACATTATCGCTAACCATCTAATGGTATTTTCTATTTCTACTACCACAGGCACCTGAATTTTTATCAATAAGTCGCTAATTAAGCCAAATATCGGAAAATTCTACCCCCTCTATATGTAAATAGAATTTTTCGATATTTGGATTAATTAGCGACTTATTGATAAAAATTCAGGTGCCTGTGCTACTACACAGTAACTGTGTCTTGGGACAAGACCCAATTACACTTAGAATATGTTCCATATATCTTCATGTTGCAGAAGGGGGTGGGGCCGCTCTGACACGATTTTGAATAATATAAACAAAGTCAGAGTTGCACTGTAAATTATAATCCCAGCGAGATTGGGATTGTCTCTTCCAAATCTTTCTCAGACCAGTGCCACACAAAGGTTGGGAAATCTTCCATGTACGTTGACTGCTTGTTACATAGATGACATTGGATGAGATGATTTCATTAATATCCAGAGTTTAATTACTTCTGTCTTGATGATTGACTTTATTTCTGGTAATTACTTCATTAAGTAATAGAGCTGAAACGGATGTTCGAACATTCGCGAATGAATAGTTTTTCACGAATATTCGAATGGAGAATTTGTATTTAAATATTCGATCACATGTTTTATACCCGTATTTCTTGCAATAAATTGTGTATCCACTGAGTTTTTGATCACAGTGGAAAAAGAAGCATTTCTTTCCAAACAAAAGCAAATACATGTACAAGGCAGGTTGTAAACTTTGTCCACATGGTACCACTGGCCTGATAAAGGCACGAGATCAAATTTATTTAATCATCTGTAAGCCAAACATATATCAGCCTCATGAATCTCTGATCTAGGCCTATGACGATGACCGCCATGACTTTCACGATCGAAAGTAATGAAAGATTTATATTGTGCAGAGAAAATATTCCGGATTAACAAATAGTATCGATTGTACAGCTTTATAAATAAAAGCAGATTCTGAAATCATTTGTGAAAAATGTACATTATATTAAACTTCTTTAAGAATATTATATTTGGGTGCTAGTCACTGCGCCTCAAAACCTGAACGCCCCATGCATGAACGCCCCAAAATATTTTACCTTCGCCCAAGTACAAATATGAGCACCCCAAATCTTAATCACGAGCGCCCCAAACGTATTTCACCAGTAGTGCTGTGCGATATTACCGGTTAACCGGTGTATCCCAATTTCGTTCTTCACAATACGTATTGTAAGCTTCCTCAGCACCCTGTCAAATGCCAATCAGCTTACAATGTTTCCATCCCGTGTAAATTCAATAAATTATAAAATTACATTTTTATCAGGACTACTCATGACATCCGTCCACATATAAAAAAAGGGGGGGGGGCATCCTCAGCCCGTCACATGTATTTAAACACCCTTGATAATTTACTTCACATCCTTGTAAATCATAACCAAGTTCCATTTTTTCGTTTCAAATATTTCATTTAATAAAGACTTCAAAGTTCAATGAAATATAACAAAACAGTCAGTACATCTATGAGTATATAAAGTCCTAGCTTAACATCTCTGGCCTAATAAAACACAGTGGATTGCGGTGTCCGTGCGGTGCAGAAATTATACACTACTTAATTTGTATTAGTTTACATTATTTTCTTTTACCTAAGTCACTAGTAATTTACAGTCAGTGAAGTTGATGACGTAATATGATCTGATCGTTACGATCGTCGTGATGAAACTGGCGTTCGCTGCTCATATATATAACCTTCCATAAATGGTCACGTGATCACAACAACCAATGAATAATTGTCCTTTCTGGAGCAACTCGGAACTACTTTACATACATTTTGTGTAATACAAAGAAAATAACGTCGCTCAAAATGTCCTTTCTACATGTAAAGTGGGAGCTATAAATTCTATTCGATATACATTAGAAAACAAGTTCAACAAACAATCTGTAATAAAACGGACACACACAATCCATGGCGTAGTAATACCGAACAATAATGCAAACACATAAGTATTACGCTACACATTCAAGTTCCAAAACATTTCGTCAAATACAGCATAATTAAATGACAATACTGCAATAAAATAACATTTAAGTATCAATTATGAATATTTGAGGACACGGACAGTGTTATTTCGATCTTATCAATTGTAAAACAACAATGTTTATGTCACATGACTAATTTCTTCGTAAGAAAGATGGCAGGCGCCCAATTTACAACACATGTGATAATGCTGAAATAAGTAAGTAAATTACAGTCGTAATATGGTAGATAATGATGAAAAACTGACATACAACATCTTAGTATCACTGTCCCTTACTGTCTGTTCAACAATATCTCGCTAGATCGTCTAGTAACACAAAAACAGCATTTGTTTACATTACAATGTCGAAGTGCAATGTGTATTGCATCAATAATTCAAGTAAACAATAAGATAATGAAATAACATCAAAAATAAAACATTTCTTATAGATTTACAACTGGATGCTACTTTACTTCACTTACAAACACTCCACCATCAGCCTGTGATTAATTAATATGCAATATTCTAAAGTCCAACCCCCATGCATATTACACTTCCCCCCACTTAAAAAGTCAAATTCTCCTGAATTTACAGTCTTAATCAAAATCGTCTGGTTCTGCTAGCTTCTTGCTTCCATCATCAATGAAATCTTCATCTTTCTTGCACTCGACCGCTTTTTTCGGTAATTCTCACACATCTGGCTGCTCGTCTGATGCCATTTCAGCTACTTCTGTCTCCATCTCGTCTCTCTGCTACTTCTTTCTCCATCTCTTCGTCTCGTCTCTTTGCTACTTCTTTCTCCATCTCCTCCACTTGTGGTCTCATGTTGCTGTACAGATAAACAGTTATGTTTAAAATCCACCATCCACCCCAAGTATACAGTATACAGCTCCCTATGCATAAGCTAGTACAAGATTGGAAATTCTTGTTAGAATTGGATGTAGTTGATAAAGGTAGGTTCCTATGGGAATCAGTCAGTCAATCAGTCGGGTCTTATTCTTCATTGTTTTTGTAGATTCCTCCCAGGATCAGGAAGTGACATCAATTATCCATTTATAATTTTATTCCAGTAGTAGATTGAAATCAACAAAAGTATCAGTCCGGCCCAGCCCTAGACAACTGAGGTCCACCTGCAGTCCGGCCCAGCCCTAGACAACTGAGGTCCTAATGTGCACTAATAGTAATGGCCAGTCACTATCTACACATTCACCTAGTGTGGTGCACCACCTAGGACAACATCCACCATAGACATGTGTCAATAAAATAAAACAAAAAAAATCTGGTATCATCAAACTACTGTCCGACATCATTTAGTTTTGTGGTATGAACTTCCTGAACCAGGGTTGCAAGTTGATGCCTCGATATATCATCAACCTATCCTATAAATTAAGTCAAGTCATCTAGTTGTCCTGTTACAAGGTCCTTTTCATTTTGAAGTTAATACAGCAAACCCATCCTTTGGCAATTTATCTTTGTGATGTAGTTAAGAAGAAAGTCCTTTCCAAGGATCCTATCTTGTGAAATTTTGCAAATTACAAATTCGTGTGGCAATGCTTCTTTCCCAAAAGATACATCCAGTACAATGGTCCTGATGTTCTCTATTAAATTCCCATTTACATCCTGAATGTCAGAGGTTGCAGGCCGTATGTTAGAGCTAGTTTCCTTTGAGAGTTTAGTAACATTTTGAACGAAATAATCCATGCAGTAGATCAACTATCCTAGAAAATATATTGTTTTGTCAAATATGTTTCCTTTGTATGAAATCCATTGTCCCATAAGAGGGTTATATCCCCTGTGTGGCCATTCCTAGTATGTTCATTTCCAACAGAAAGACATTCCTCTTGTGCCGACTCCTGCCTTAATGATATCTGTTGTTATCTCTCATGTTTCCACTGCCATGTCTTTTATTCAGGTTAGAGGTCGTGGTCATCTGTTGTCCTCTTGTCCATCGGTCTGGGCAGTCCTTCATGAGATGATCTGGTGAATTGCAGATGAAGCAAGTCCAAGAGTTATTGCCCTTCCGTGGTTCCATTTTCTGTGCACTTTCCAGTTTCTCTAATCTATCGATTAGTAACTTGATTGTATGTTCCAAGTTGTTCGATTTTTGCTTTCCAGTTGGCTGTTTGACTACTTGTTCTTGATCCACATGTCTAACATTTATTTTCTTCTTATCCCCATCCCCCATTATTGACTCGTATCTCTCAATAACGTCTACAGCTTCTGCAACAGTGCTACACTCTTTGTCAATACAACGGCATTTCATTTCAACGGGAATAATTTTGTAAAGGTGGTTCAGAGCCAGCGATTCCTGAGCGTCAATATCCAAGTTACTATAAGCTTTTTGTGATAATTGCCGTATATCGTCTCCAACATCTGCAATACTTTCTCCAGGCATCCTCCTACGCATTTCCAGTTTTGAAAGCCACCTATTTTTGTGTTTTGAGCTACCAAATCTCTGGTCCATACGCTGAACAAGACTTTTAAATGTGCGTCTTTCCTCAAGTGTTAGGCTCATGTAGAAAGTCCTGGCTTGTCCACGTAAGCTAGCGGCTAAGAAAAGAAGTTTAGTCCTGTCGTCCCAGTGGCTAAGTTCAGCGCAGTCTTGAAAGTGAGAAAAGTATTCCTCCCAACTTTCTTTTCCATCGTAGGGTTCGGGTTTGATCATAAGTGTAGAAATGCGATTGTGATCACTTTGTGCGTCGTCAGCTAACTGATAATCAGATCGCCGACGGAAATTATGTCCTCCTTCGTCGTCATTGTCATCACTGTCATCTCTTTCCAAAGGATTTTCATTTGCCATTAAATATTCGTCATCAGTGTTCCTCCCACAGACATCTGTTTCGTCCCGTTGGCCTAACTGAACATTTTCCTTATGTTCATTTATAAATACTTCAGGATCCGGCGAAGTAGCATCCTCCATTTTTAACTATAAAAACAGTAACAAGAACATATGTACATCGTTATTTTAAAAATAGATTTTTTTTCTCCTCCACCACACGACAGTCCGCAATCCACTCTATTTCAGTACTTGACAGGTATTAAAGTACGGGTTCGTATCCTAGATGTCCTCGTATATGGTAGGACATCCCACTTCTGACACCAAAAATTGTAAGCTTCCTCAGCACCCTGTCAAATGCCAATCAGCTTACAATGTTTCCATCCCGTGTAAATTCAATAAATTATAAAATTACATTTTTATCAGGACTACTCATGACATCCGTCCACATATAAAAAAGGGGGGGGGCATCCTCAGCCCGTCACATGTATTTAAACACCCTTGATAATTTACTTCACATCCTTGTAAATCATAACCAAGTTCCATTTTTTCGTTTCAAATATTTCATTTAATAAAGACTTCAAAGTTCAATGAAATATAACAAAACAGTCAGTACATCTATGAGTATATAAAGTCCTAGCTTAACATCTCTGGCCTAATAAAACACAGTGGATTGCGGTGTCCGTGCGGTGCAGAAATTATACACTACTTAATTTGTATTAGTTTACATTATTTTCTTTTACCTAAGTCACTAGTAATTTACAGTCAGTGAAGTTGATGACGTAATATGATCTGATCGTTACGATCGTCGTGATGAAACTGGCGTTCGCTGCTCATATATATAACCTTCCATAAATGGTCACGTGATCACAACAACCAATGAATAATTGTCCTTTCTGGAGCAACTCGGAACTACTTTACATACATTTTGTGTAATACAAAGAAAATAACGTCGCTCAAAATGTCCTTTCTACATGTAAAGTGGGAGCTATAAATTCTATTCGATATACATTAGAAAACAAGTTCAACAAACAATCTGTAATAAAACGGACACACACAATCCATGGCGTAGTAATACCGAACAATAATGCAAACACATAAGTATTACGCTACACATTCAAGTTCCAAAACATTTCGTCAAATACAGCATAATTAAATGACAATACTGCAATAAAATAACATTTAAGTATCAATTATGAATATTTGAGGACACGGACAGTGTTATTTCGATCTTATCAATTGTAAAACAACAATGTTTATGTCACATGACTAATTTCTTCGTAAGAAAGATGGCAGGCGCCCAATTTACAACACATGTGATAATGCTGAAATAAGTAAGTAAATTACAGTCGTAATATGGTAGATAATGATGAAAAACTGACATACAACATCTTAGTATCACTGTCCCTTACTGTCTGTTCAACAATATCTCGCTAGATCGTCTAGTAACACAAAAACAGCATTTGTTTACATTACAATGTCGAAGTGCAATGTGTATTGCATCAATAATTCAAGTAAACAATAAGATAATGAAATAACATCAAAAATAAAACATTTCTTATAGATTTACAACTGGATGCTACTTTACTTCACTTACAAACACTCCACCATCAGCCTGTGATTAATTAATATGCAATATTCTAAAGTCCAACCCCCATGCATATTACACTATCGCGGTATTTTTTTGTGAATACCGGTTCGGGTTCGATATGCTATAAATTGTTACAAAAAGAGTTATTTGCCCTTTTCAAGGTAAAATATGGCGGCAAGCAACGTGAAGTTTGATCGGAAACCAGAGACATGTCTGTCGAAACGAAAAGAGGACAACTGTTACATGAAAGCTCTTCATGTTAAAGCAGAATCTGAATATTACAACTTGATTCTTTAAGTTGTGCCACAAAAAAAAACTTGCTTGCCACTTGCTTACACACAACACGATTAGGCAGTTGCAATATCAACTCGAGAATACATGTAATTTGAGTTTTTGTTTTCATTTAACATTGATGAAAAGCAAAATTTATTAAAAAAATTATATTGTGATATATTGCAATACAAAATATTATATCGCAATAAATTGCGATATGATTTTTCAGCCGCAATACCCAGCACTATTCACCAGCGCCCCAAATTATCATTTCGGGCGCCCCAAGGCTTAAATTAACTAGTAAAGAACCAAACTGTTGTCTTTGATGCGTGTTTTATTACAATTTATTAGATTAAAAAGATATATTATTATTCACGAGCGTCCCGAATGATATTTATCAGTTGTTTATCACGAGTGCTTCAAGTTTTACGATGTATAGTAACGAACGCCCCAAGAATTGTAAACTAGCATTATATGAAGATAAATGTAAACGTACTAAACAAATGGAATTCATATTTATATGTGCATTCCCGAACCGTAATTTATTTTGATTTTTTAAATTTTTTGATTTATTCAGTACTAATAAGGATCTTACAAAGAGGAAATACAGTGTACGAATAGAATAAACCACAGGCCTTAAGATCGCTTAGAAAAAAAATTGAGGTGTTGAAAAAAAAAATAAAGGTATGGAACTCTTTTCGCCTCTTTTCATAGGGTACCAACTTTCGCCAATAAAATTCTTTTAAATCAATTTTACTTTTTACCCATATCTACCCATATCTTTTCATATATAAACAAATTTCATTAGTACCAAATTTCATTCCGTTATTCCTTATACTTCACAAGATATTCTGATATCAATTCCAAAATTGACCTAAATTTTTTTACTCGACATCAGCTTGGGCCTTCGGAGGGCTACACTAATTTTTAAGCGGGAACGACGGGACAAATTTTCCGCGGAGTTTATTCTAAGCTCAATGAATATTTTCTCATTTGCATTCGAGCTTTACATGGACTTTCTCTAATTTGATCATATGATCTTACTTAGTCACAAAGAACATTTTAGCGGTCTAATTGTTTTGAAAATCGAACGGTATATAATGCATTCCGGGAATAAATCGTTCGACCATTGCTTCTTTCACATTCATAATCAACATGGCAGTGTTGTTGTTGATGCAGACGTTTTCAAGTTAATTTTTCGCGAAAGGAATTAATACGGACTTAACCTTACAATTCGGAGTAAGAAATCAACTTTAAAATGTTGAAAGATCTTGCAAATGCTATTCAACTCTTCGCTGCACTTCAAACACTGTCTGTTTACATGTGAATGGCTAGGGGCCCAAGCTAATGTCGAGTAAAAGAAAGTAGGTCATTTTTGAGATTGATTTCAGAATATCTCAAGAAAAATACGGAATTTCGAATTGAGCTTTGGTAGAAATGAAGAATGTTTATCTATGAGTACATTTAAATAGAAAGTAGAATTTTAGAGCATGTGAATAAAAAATATTTTATAAGCGCAATTTGGTACCCGGTGTAAGAGTTCAATACCTTTATTTATTTTTTTTTTTTACATATAATTTTTTTTTCAAGCAATCCAAAAGCCTGTGGAATAAACTTAAACACCGATGTGTATTTCTGCAGTAACTATGTAATAATAATTAACCAGAAAAGTTTTTAGACTAGCTGTCATATTCATTCTTATACCTTATATCTCCTGTAAATCGGTAAATTAATCTATTCAAGATACCAAGTTCCAACTTTTTTTTAAAATCGTCTACGTAGGTTGCAATTTTTTTTTTATAAGAGTTACGAAATTTATTTAGAATCTGTCAGTAATAAATACAATGTATACAACAAAAATTATAAGAATACAAAAAATTATACATCATTTAACCTACCCAAAGTCATCTATCTATTAATTTTTTTTACTAATTTTAATGATGTAGATTAGGTTCAAAATCGCAGTATATCTTTAGTATAGTGCACGTGCCGTGCGTTTTCGTTGCTTCTTGTGTACCTGATTATGTAATGCTACATAATATTACACACCTGTCACTAGATCAGTGGGATTTGTAGTCTGTGTATACACAGTAATCATAATTTCAGACACCCAATTCAACAAACATACACTGTAATTCTGGTCCTTCGACGACTTATACCACCTTTCCATGTGAATTATATATCGAACATGCACAGATGGATCATGCGTGTAAATTAAAATGAATACATCTAGAAATTAATAACAAAAATAAATACATAAACGCATTTTAAGCACTTATCTGCATTTCCACAAAGGAAAAAAATACTGTACGTCAAAGACTTCATGACGCAGATTTGGTCAAGCAACTATCACAATTTGTAAGACTTTATTTAAAATGTTTTATTTCCCCCCAATATTATCATGCTTTATCGCCAAATTAATTCAAATCACTTCATATAGCCGGTATTTGATAAAATATGGGGGGGGGTGTTCTCCTTTTATTTGGGATTACGGTCGTGCTCTGACTTTAATACAAATGACTGTACTAATATCTTTAATTGCACGAATAAAACTTGATAATCTAAAAGAATATTTCACCAGATTTCTTTGAAGAAGGAAAAGTAAACAAATTGATATTTAGACGAGCACCTGCATGTGTATCTGTGACCAAATTATTTTGGGCGCTCGCAATGCTAATTTGGGGCGTTCGTGAAATACGTTTGGGGCGCTCATTATTAATATTTGGGGCACTCATATTTGTACTTGGGCGCCGGTAAAAATGTTTGGGGCGCTCATGCATGGGGCGTTCAGGTTTTGGGGCGATACGACAGTAACCCTTACATTTTAAATTCAAATATAGTTTACTTTTAATAAATTTACAGCATGTTTCCGGAAACGGACCATTTTCTTTTTTATAAGTACAACAGAAAAACTTGGCGAGCACCTGCTGGTTTGGTGACTATACGTTTTACGTAATGGGAATGCAATACAGTGAACTAATTTTAAGAAGTTAAGAGGCTTTAGTGTGATTTTTTATAAAGATTCTTTTTCTAATTTAGTTTTTTGTTGAAAATAAACGTGGGTCTTAATGTACATAAGTACATGTCAAACGACTTTGAACAGACGTTTATTTCTTACACGGACACCTATCTTAAATACATCTAGATATATAGTAATAAACAATAGGATTTGCAAGTATATGAAAAGGCATAATAACTCCTTTATTTAGTTACCAAATGTTCGAATACAAATTGAATAACAGTCACGAATATTTGAATATTGATTTATGGTATTCGTTTCAGTCTATTTATATAATAGTGTTGCATTATGCATGTACTATGCCTAAATACTAGACAGGGTTTGACACATGGTGCACGAGCCGGAGGCGAGTGCACTATGTGTCAAACCCTGCCTACTATTTAGGCATAGTACATGCATAATGCAACACTATTGTTATTATTATGCTGACTGTTATTATTTATGCGGCAATCCATATGATTTTTTCCTGAAAATAATGGTGGTAACACAGCGCACTTGCAAAAACTCATTCAAAATCTTCATGCTAAAATTAGTTGCATGCTTAGTTATTTTGGTTACTAGTATTTTCTCTAAATAAGTCAGGATTTTCTGTCCCAAAGATACTCATCTTTATTTTCTGTTTTGTTAGTAAGACTGATTGTTTACAGACGTGGATTCTCATTGATAATTCTTTTACATCCTTCAATCGAGCGCTATATAAAAAAGCGTTTTAATGACCCCATGATATCAATTCATCTTACGATCTGTATGTAATTAGTTTGTAACTTTGTTGTACACATTTATCTAAGATTCCTTAGAATAAATATAACTGTTTTCAAATAATATTTGTCTATTTTCTCCTTCTTGTGTCAATTGTATAAATTAAGTTTATATATTTAAATTCTCCCAATTAGTGATCGTTTCTGTGGCGTAATCGATAAGGCATCGGACTGGCAACCCCCATGGTTGTGAGTTCGATTCGCGGTGTGTGCATTGAAGAATTTTATTCAGAAAATAAGGCCGTGCACTATTTCGGCATAGTATGCTTACGCTATATAAATCCTTAGACCACTATGCGAGAATAGTAGGGTATGGGTTATATAGAGACAAACTGACAGGAAGCATAATAATAAGTAATATGGTAATCTTGGGCATATTACACTATCACTATATCTTCAAAAAAGGTTATTATCGTTACATACTCATAACCACTAGAAAGTTGTGTACATTGATTATTATTTACATGTTCAAATAATTTTCCTTATTCTTTGCAAATAGGAAGACTGTTCATTTTCTCATGAATTACCATGGATGATCATGAATATCTCCATTGTTACATCATAATACATACTGCACTTGATGTGAAAATATAGTGCAAACTGTTTTTCTTTAAAAATGCCAGTTGAATGGTGTAAATTTGTGGCAACTCATCTGAAAAATAATGTAAATACTGGAAACCATCTTTTATCTGTGTAGGAGAAATTTTTACAAGGTTTGAGAGAACCTCGTCATTGCAAAGATTTCTTGCCGCGAATCGGTTCTTAAAGTCTCTGTGTCTATTAACAACAGATCCCAAAAAAGGCTTGATTGTGAAAATGAATCATCACAAACTAGTTTACCACTGGTAAATTGCCAAATAAAGTCTTCGCGAATTAGAGTTGGTTTACAGTATAAAAAATTTATTAATTTTTTTGAAGATTCATGAGGTTCATGAAGTACAAAGCTTCACACTGGCATATTTATCATGAAGCTCTTGCGCTTTTAAATTTTCAAAAATTAAATTCCTTTATGAAATATTTCTTCATACTAAAATACATTACCGCTATAGGCGCTACAATACCACTTTTGTTTGCCAGCACCTCGTGCCTGTACAGATATAACATATACATGCTTGGTACCTGTTTCCACTGCTTACCACAGGGAGAGGAAAGTAGGAATGCCTTGTCTTTTTTTCAGAAACAATTTTTGTATTATTTTTTCTCCTTTTTATTTTACATTGTAAAATCAATTATTGTTCATATATCAAACACTCAGTATTCAAAGAATTGGAAGCTTTTTAAATGCCATTTCTTTGATGTACTGATGTCTAGAACGTGAGACAGTTCTCCAATTTTGTATTTTTGCTTTAATCACAGGCAGTTTGTGCATCTAATGGTAATGCATTGTAATCACCAAATATCTTATTTATAAAGTTTAGTGATAATGAGCATCCAGAATTGAGAAGAACAGGAGCAATAATGCAATTTTGAATGTTTTGCAATGTACAGTAGTGGCTTGAATTCCAGTAAATTTTAAATGTAGATAATGTATGTGTTATTATTTTCAACCCATCAGGAAAAATGTAAAGTGGAATAAAATGTATTTAAAATTTTATCCAAGTGTTCTACCTGTCTATAATTCTAATGTTATTTTTTTTCCAGAATGATGATAGAGGAGTTGTAAGACTGAGCACGTTTGGGTTTTTAAAGAGCGGAGCTCTACAAGTTAACATCACCCAGTTTAGATATAATGTAAATGGAGTAAATATGACAGATAGTGGGAAGATGGTGGATTCAATGGTAAGATACATTTATACATTTTCCATGAAAATTTTATAATTAACCTTGATTGATTTTTCAACCTGTTTAATTCAGATCTCAGTACATGAGATTCAAATTCATACATAATTTCCATATGTTTTTTTTTTTAAATATCTTATCTCATATTCTTCTAATTTTAGTTTGGATTTACTCTTGATAAAAGTGATAGCAGTGGAATTGCTTCCTATTTGGTAAGAATCTTTAGTTTCTTTTCTTAGACACATGTACAAAATAATTTGTACCATTTTAAGGTACATATGTTTATAGTGATGTCTATTATGAGAGTGTTAATTTAAAGTCAAGAGATTGAATACTGTGGAATCATTTAATTTGTGTGGGTCAATGTTCTTGGGTAAGCAAAATTTTGTTGGTTCATGGGGACTTAATTTCGTGGATAACTCGTATATTCAGACAATTCAATGAATAAATATATTGACAAAATAATTGTTCATGGGGGTGTAATTTCATGGGTAAGATTGACTTATGAAATCCACATACTCTGATCCGCCAAGAACAATGATGATTCCACAGTAACCATTTCACGGCAAAATAACTGAAGGTATTTTGTTTATTGTTCACTTGACATAATAAATTGACAGTCAAAGTTTTATGTCTTTTCTTGATGTAGATTATTTCAATTTTATACATTGATAACAGATACTTTTATAACCTTCTAAATTCTGAGTCAATTCGGCACTTAATTTTAGGGCTCATTGGTATGAAACTAAACATTGTAACGATCATGATATAGTATGAGATGTTGAACGTTTGGATGATGTAATCATGTAAAGAGAAAAACGTGGATCGGGAACACAATCATAGTTCCTGATCACAAGATTTTAACAAATCTTGAAGTAAAACATTTCACATAAATGCTTTCAAATTGTTTATTTTAATAAAGTGTAAAAGGTACATTGCAATGTTTATGCTACATATTTCTTCATTTATTTATTTTGACGGACTCATAAAATTGTGTGCGGACTACTAAAAGTAAAAAAGCACTAGTCCAGCTGGACTAGAGCCTAAAAATGTTATTGTCGAACCCTGTTAATGGTGGTTGAAATATTTGGCCCCATATGCATCATAGTCATGTTATATCTTGCAGAGGTAAAGAGTTAAAAGGGGAATATGTAATGAATTTAGTTTTGTGTATTAGTTTAATTTTGTGATGGCCAAAAGGAGAAATTAAGATGATCATGATGTTAGTAAAAAAAGTTGTAAGTGAAAACAAAAAATCTCAGAACAAGAATAAAATTCATTCATTCCTTGTGTTGACATTGTATAACCAGGCGATGCTAACTTGTTTGTTTATAGGAGGACAATCAAGGGAAGAACTGTATCCTCTCCCTAAACAACCCAGCCAGTATATTCAAAGAGAAAACCATGTCCATCATCTTCTTCAGGATGAAGTTTTCCAACAAACAGTAAGTACAGTAACACAAATCACTCAGTTTTCTTTATTAAACATACAGTACATGTATTCAATTGACCATAAATGTATTGAAAGCATTCAATAGGTTTGTCTGTTTTTCAGAGATTTTTTTTACCCCTTGTTTCTTTAAGAAATATTGATTTATATTTATAGGTATCTGTACAGCATTCAGCTTCGCTAACCAAGGGTTATAATCTGTACAAGATATCTGTTCAGCATTCCTCTTTGCTAGTCAAGGGTTATAATCTGTATTAGATATCTGTTCAGCATCAATCTTCACTAATCAAGGGTTATGATCTGTATTAGATATATGCTCAGCATTCATCTTTGCTAATCAAGGGTTATGATTTGTATTAGATATCTGTTCAGTAAATATGTGTCCTTCCACTAAAGAGGAGAGGAAGAGATTGTAAACCTTGGTTAGTGAAGATGTTCTACATAAGGAATCTATAACTGTGTTTCCATTCTAATGTACTGTACAGGAGAAACTTTTAAAATGGTTTTTAGGTCACCTGAGTAAACTCAGGTGACCTATTGCTATCCGTTTTCGTCCGTCGTCGTGCGTCGTGCGTTGTGCGTCGTGCGTTGTGCGTTAACATTTGAACATTTTCAGCTTCTTCTCTGAAACCACTGAACCAATTTCAACCAAATTTGGCATAAAGCATCTATGGGTGAAGGGGAACAAAAATTGTGAATTTCATGATCCCTGCCCCCCTGGGGCCTGAGGGGTGGGGCCAAAACCACTAAAATTAATGCAATCTTTAAAAATCTTCTTCTTTACTCCTGGACATCAAGCAGTCAAACTGTTTGCATGATTGTAATCAGCAATGAGTCCTCTACCAAAATTGTGAAATTCATGGCCCTGGGGTCAGGGGTTCTAGTGCTAGGGCGGGGCTAAATAATTAGGTAGTGAAAATGCATTATTTCTTTGAAAATCTTCTTCTCTGCTCCTGGGTATTAAATAAATCAACTAAGTACATAGTTATAATGAGCAAGAGTGTCTCTACCAAAATTGTGAATTTTATGGCCCCAGGGTCAGGGGTTCTGGTGTTAGGGCGGGGCTCTATTGATTATATAGTGAAAATACATGAATTCTTTGAAAATCTTCTTCTCTGCCCCTGGGTATCAAATAAACTAACTAAGTACATAGTTATGATGAGCAAGAGTGCCTCTACCAAAATTGTGAATTTTATGGCCCCAGGGTAAGGGGTTCTGGTGTTAGGGCGGGGCTCTATAGATTATATAGTGAAAATACGTGAATTCTCTGAAAATCTTCTTCTCTGCTCCTGGGTATTTAATAAACTAACTAAGTACATAGTTATGATGAGCAAGAATGCCTCTTCCATAATTGTGTATTTTTTGGCCCCAGGGTCAGGGGTTCTGGTGTTAGGGCGGGGCTCTATAGATTATATAGTGAAAATACATGAATTCTCTGAAAATCTTCTTCTCTGATCCTGGGTATTTAATAAACTAACTAAGTGCATAGTTATGATGAGCAAGAATGCCTCTTCCATAATTGTGTATTTTTTTGGCCCCAGGGTCGGGGTTCTAGTGTTAGGGCGGGGCTCTATTGATTATATAGTGAAAATGCATGAATTCTTTGAAAATCTTCAATTCTCCTCCTGGGTATTAAATAAACTTACTAAGTGCATAGTTATGATGAGCAAGAGTGTCTCTACCATAATAATGAATTTTATGGCCCCAGGGTCAGGGGTTAGGGTGGGACTGTATTGATTATATAGTGAAAATATATGAATTCTTTGAAAATCTTCTCCTTTGCTCCTAGGAAATAAATAAACTAACTAAGTACATAGTTATGATGAGCAAGAATGCCTCTTCCATAATTGTGAATTTTATAGCCCCAGGGTCAGGGGTTCTGGTGTTATGGTGGGGCTCTATTGATTATATAGTGAAAATACATTAAATCTTTAAAAATTTTCTTCTCTGCTCCAGGGTATTAAGCAGATGAACTACAAATAAAGTTATGATGAATATAGTTATGATAGACAAGGGCCCATATCTTACAGAATTGTGAATTTCAAGGCCCCAGGGTCAGGGGTACCATAGAGGGGGGGGGGGGGGGGCTGTACTTATATACTGAAAATGAATGAATGGTTTGAAATCTGCTCCTTGGTATTAATTAAATAACAAGGCCAAAGGGTCAGGGGTTCATGTATGGTAGGGGCACTACTGATTATTGCTGAATATTACTGATTAGTTGAAATGCATTTTGTGTTCCCTTACCCTGCGTATGGGTATTAAGTAAACAAATTAAGCAACTGCTAAGTGTATTGTAATGATGATCAATGGTGCCTCTTTCAAAATTGTGAATGCCATAGCATCTGGCTTAAAACATGAATCAAGTTTAATCACTGGAAAGTTGTTGCATAATGCTCAGGTGACCTATAAGGCCCATGGGCCTCTTGTATTATATAATAATGGTTATAATAAACAGTTTTATTATAAAGAGAAAAATTGTTTTTTACATGGCTGTTAAATTTCATAATTTTCTCTCATCACAAAATTCAAGAAGATCAATAAACCCACTACAGTGTGTTCACTCAATTTTTATTTTATGGCAGCTTGAGTTCTGGGCCCAAAGTGGTCATAGGCAGAAAAATCAATGATATTAACATGACCTTTAAGGCCCACGGACCTCTTATTTTGCAAAATTTAAAGATGTCATTATACCTGCACTTTCTAAAGAAAGTTCGGGTATATTGTTGTTACTCATGTCTGTCCGTCCGTCCGTCCGTCCGTCTGTCACACTTTTCTTCCCTGAACTCCTCCTACGTTTTTCACAGTAGCTTAATCATCTTTTGGGAGATGGTTGGTGGGGTCATGTAGATGTGCAGTAAGGTTTTGGAATTTTGATTTTGCCCCGGGGGGTCAAATGGGGGTCGAAAAATGACGTTTTTTATGCAAAAAGCCCCGTCTTCCCTGAACTCCTTCTACATTTTACTCAGGAGCCTAACCAGCTTTTGGGAGATGGTTGGTGGGGTCATGTAGATGTGCAGTAAGCTTTCGGAATTTTGATTTTGCCCCAGGGGGTCAAATGGGGGTCGAAAAATGACGTTTTTTAAGCAAAAAGCTCCGTCTTCCCTGAACTCCTCTTACATTTTATTCAGCAGCCTAATCATCTTTTGGAAGATGGTTGGTGGGGTCATGTAGATGTGCAGTAAGGTTTTGGAATTTTGATTTTGCCCCGGGGGGTCAAATGGGGGTCGAAAAATGATGTTTTTTATGCAAAAAGCCCCGTCTTCCCTGAACTCCTCTTACATTTTACTCAGGAGCCTAATCATCTTTTGGGAGATGGTTGGTGGTGTCATGTAGATGTGCAGTAAGGTTTCGGAATTTTGATTTTGCCCTGGGGGGTCAAATGGATGTCGAAAAATGACTTTTTTAATGCAAAAAGACCCTTCTTCCCTGAACTCCTCTTACATTTTATTCAGCAGCCTAATCATCTTTTGGAAGATGGTTGGTGGGGTCATGTAGATGTGCAGTTAGGTTTCGGAATTTTGATTTTGCCCGGGGGGTCAAATGAGGGTCGAAAAATGACGTTTTTTATAGAAAAAGCCCAGTCTTCCCTAAACTCCTTTTTCGTTTTAAACAGTGGTCTTATCCTCTTTTGGGAGAGTTCACTCTTTTGAAATTTTGTTAAAACATCAAGGTCAAGGGGTAAAAACATAGCATGTTGGGAAACATCTTGTTATGGGTAATGTTCACTTGAAATGTGAAAGTCGAATCTCTTCTCAATGAAAAGGAAATACAACATTAATGAAAACTAAGTTAAACTTCAAGGTCAAGGTCACAGAGTCAAAAAGTCATGATACATTTGGAAAGGTCTTATCACAGGTAATATGAATGCCCTTTCATTTATCTTTCAAAATGATTAATTCAAAGCAATTAATTTGTTTATGAAATTAGGTCAAACTTCAAGGTCATGGGTAATAAAAATCATAGTGTATTTAGAATGGTATTGTCCCATTTAATACTAATACACATGTTTAATATAAAAGTCCTGTCTCTTCTCATTCAAAATATACGACCATGATGACCAATTGCAAGGTTAAATTTATTGTGACAGATGGGCAGATTGATAAACAAATGAGATTTAATGTACCCTACCTTAGCGAAAATGGGGGACAATAAATGTCTTTGCTGTTCTTGAGAAGAAGATTTATGTTGGAAAAAGTCCCCTGCATATTTAAATGTAAATTGGTTGAAATTGGCCCAGTGGTTCTTAAGAAGTTAATGTGAAAAGTTTGCAGACAAACAGATGGACAACAGAAATCAGTACATTTCAGAAAACAGTATGCTTATAAATAGTTAATCAAGGTGCTTTGGGTAGCAAAATTAAGCTAAACTGGTATATTTAAACTGGTATATCTAATTCATCCGCAGAGCTTAGTATATTTTAATATGCACAACCTTTTCAACTCTTATCATAATTATTTTTTAAAATTTATATCACCATGTCTCATTCAAGGGAGAACTAGAGATATGACCAGATGTATATCTGTTGAATATAAAATATGTACATGTATACTGTGTTTTTTTAGTAATTTATTTGTTTGTTGTGACAGCAACTGTTATGGCAGCTTTTGGCAAAGGTTGAAGTTTCTCAAATGTAAGTCAAACTCCAAGGTCAAGGTCAAAGGGTCAAAATTGTTGGTATCAAAGGGAAAGTCTTGTCACAAGGAATACACATGTGAAAAAAGAGAGAAATCCCTAAGACTTCCTCACCTGTTCAAAAGTTATTGCCAAGGTTAAAGTTAAATTGGGTTCAACTCTAAGGTCTAGGTCAAAAATAATTATACCTGTTGAAAGTTCACAATGATTACACATGTTAGAGCATGAAAGTCCTAGCACCACCTGTTCAAAACTTAGGCCAAGTTTAAGGTATTTTTCTTGTAAAAGTGTGTCAAACTCCAAGGTCAAGAGATCAAGAGGTCAAAATTGGTGGTACCCATTAAAAGGTTTTGCCAAAAGAAATTTACCTATGAAATATTGAAGCCATGTGTATAGCCCAATCCACTTAAAACTTATGGGCAAGGTTAAAGTTTCTGTGGACAGACAAACATGCATAAACATAGGAAACAAAATATGTATATACAGTCAAATGAAAAAAATTTCTACTATTATGGAGTCATAAGATCAATTGTCATTTCAGGTACAGGGAGTCAGTGGCTAGGGAGATCAGACACCCCCCCCCCCCCCTGGAATTAGCAGTTATTTAAATAAGACTATGTACTGTAGAGAATAAAAATGACTTTGGACATCCTCCCCCTTAGAAAACAGGGACTCCACCATCATTGTTTTTATTATTATTTTTTATTTGTTTCTCAGGAAATCTTGGGCTGATTTTTTTGACTGAGGTGTGACACCCCCCCCCCCCCCCCCCCCCCCCCCTTTCTGAAAAAAAAATTCTGGATCTGCGCCTGTTTATACTGAATGTCCGCAACGGGAGATAACTTGACAATGTGAAATTTGTCGACTGTGGCATGCGATGATCTTTGACCCTTTTTGAACTTCAACCTAACCATTTGCATTTATTTATTTTTATGCAATCTATACTAAATCTTGTACTTACCGAATGTCATAGGTCGTGACAACGAATTCATGAAATATAATCCATATAATCCAATTAAAACACAAATGATTTTAACTGACCACACTGCATCGTCAGCATACATGTGCTAAATAATCTCATTCGACAAACCTTTACTGATTCCGTTACCAGTATGAATCGTCCGAGGTGTGCCGAGAGGTGATATCTATAAATATGATAATGGGTGACGCAAACCCAATGTGAATGTAGAAAATAAGATGTTCACACGTAAAACTGTTTAGTACAAGAACAAATTTCAAACTATCATAATAAACTATGTTTTAACATAACTTTGCCATCTAGGTCTATTTTTAAAAAATGTGAGAGTGAGAGAGAGTGTGTGTGTGTGTGGGAGGGGGGGGGGAGAGAGAGAGAGAGATAGGCATTGACAAATTTTCAATGGGTTTTTTTCCCGACCAAGTACTAAAATCAGTTTGCACATTTTGATAAATTCATCAAAACGCTTTGTACTAAAATAATATGTCGTTGAGAAAGTAAATTTAAAAAGTTCCAAATTATGGGCAACATATTTATCTGAATCTAATTAAGTAATTTACTTCAATCATTAATTAAATTCTGTTATTTCAGACTGGTAATGAATTAAGTATTCAAAATACATATGTGAGGCTCATAGATCATATGGTCACCTGAAAATTTTATGTTCAATTTGACGAATACATGTACGGTGATAATTATAGAATTATTTTGACTTCTTCCTTGGAAAGTCCAATATGAAGGAGTGTGTATTTAGAGGCAAACACCATAGTGCGGGTATTACTGTCTCATGACAGCATCTAGTTCATAGAATTATAATTGTTTCAGTTGTAGTAATTGCCAACTTAATATAGATTTTTTAAATACCGGGTATACCCCAGAAATATATTTCATTTGAGTAACAGGTTTTTGAATTGGTTCATAAATGTTCATAGATACATGTAGTACTCTTTATTTTTTCAGGATGGAAATTCAGAAGTATGGTAAAGATATTAGAATGCTGGACATCTCAGCAAAGGCTCGTATGAAAATTTCTGGTAAGCCTTATAATCCTTTTTTAGCTGAAAGCTAAGACTTAATTTTAATGTCTAAGTGGTGAATCTGTAAGGCTTAGAATAAGGTTATAAGTTCAATAGAGTGTTTTTTTCTAATTTTCTTCACCTTATTTAGACCTTCCTTAAAAAAATACAGGTGTCCTATAGTTTGGCCAGTTTTGTCCATCCTTTGATACTTATACTTCTATAAATAGCAAAAAAGAAATACCATATGTTTTACAATGATAAAGAATGGTGGAATAAAAATCTTAGGCTCAACGTATAAGAATTGTAAATAGAGGGAACTTACACTAACTGCTTATAGAAACTAAAAAACCCAATGCTTACTTTAGAATTTTTTTTCTAAGTTTTCAATAATTTTAAATGAGTATCTTTGTGCATAATTTTTGATTGATCTGCAACATTTTATGAATGCACCAGATAAAAAATGGTTCTTACTACCACTGTGAACCTGTATATGCAGTGTTCACTATCTTATTACTAAAAAAGTAGCAGATAAATGTAATTGTCATCTTTAATAGGGACTTTGTAGTACCGTAGCTGACTTTTTTTATTGTAGGGAGATCATCTATAACCAAAGGGAACACAGGTAAAGGTTTAAGTGACTCTTCAATGATGCGCAAAATAACACCTGCAAAATTCACTGATCCACCCCCAGCAAGTGCACCAGGTAGTGTGACAAAATCTACACAGAAGAGGAGCCTTCAGCGAAGAGAAGGGAAGAGGGAACCTCCCCCCAGTGTAGTTCCACCTCAGACAACCACACGAAAGACAGACCCCCTACACCCAGAACCATTACCTATTCAAGGGAATCTTAAAAACGGACACTCTGTATCTGTAAGTTTTGGTCAACATACTGATTTTAAAGGGTTGTATTTCACATTTCAGTCTATATCTTCACAGTTTTGATATTTTTAATCAAATTCTATTTGAAGATAATCTCGTTCTAATACTTGATATCTCGATTACCTAACTTAGAGCAGAACTCTCTTGCAGTGAAGGTAGGAAATGTCTGATAGATCAGAGCAATGTGCCATTGAATACAATGCAGGATCGATTATTGTGGAATTTATGAGGACAGTTGAAAAAGAAATCCTGGTGAAATGTCTTGCTAAACATTCGCTGAACTAGCCTAATAAATCTTTGAAAGGAACTATTCCTCATTTATTACATTTTTTTGTTACTTCGTACGAAGCAGACTTTCCTCATTAAATTTTCATTGAAAATCGTTACTTTTGAAAACTGGTAAAATACTCTATCAACTTTCCTAATTTGACAATCTACTATTTGGAGTTCAACCCTTGGCAATATATTGTACTTTCGGCAAACTGATTGTTTGAATCATTTGATTTTCACTACTGTAAACACTGTTATGCCTGATAAATCTTGTGAGATTTAGAGCTTCCTTAACTCCCCCACAAAAGAGCAGTTGTAAGTTAGATAACTGCAAGTTACTTGCAATACAACTTATTGAATACTACTTCAGAGCAAATATTATTCATAATACACCTGATAAAATTACAGTGATGTTTGCTTTTTTTACAATAGAGTTGAGGTCTTTTGATTTCATGTATAGTACATTCTATAATTATGTACTGTAAATTCCTTATTTTTCACGAGTACTTATAATCGCGAAATGGCTCTTTGACGTCAAATTACGAGTCAGAATAATTATTCGCGAATGGATGGTTGGTCAAGAGAATTTATATGAATCTTAGCACCATAAAAATAAAAGCGAGCAATTTTAGTTTGCAAGTGATGCTTCTTGCGAAATTACACGATAATTATACTGACATGCAAAAGAAACGCAACACCCTACTTTAGGAGGAAATAATTATGTAAAGTAAAGAATTTTGTATCTTAAAATTATGAATATCTTCAATTTGGTAAACATTGGTAATTTAACGATTATACGCTTTCCATACCATAACCGGAAGACCAGTTTGAGTCTGCTTAACAGAAATCAAAAATTGCATGTTTAACAAAAATCTGGCAATATTATGGAGTTTGAAGGTTTTTTTTACTGTTCATCATAAGTAATGCAGCAATATTTCAAAAAATAAACTCTCCTTTCGTTTCCCGTAACGATGCTGAGGCTACTTCAAAATGGCTTATGTACACATTTCCAGTGCTTTAAATGGAAAATTTCAATGTAAAGGTGATGGAGAGTTGCTGATGCGGAATTTCACTACATTACGCCTCAACAGGGTCTTTCGTATCATATGCATTAAGGACAGTCCTTGTACCGGAAGTCAAAGGGTGGCTACACTGCTCTAAGTTAGAGAAAATTCGACCTAATCATCTGAAAAATTGGCATTTAAAAATGCCAAAGAATAATTCCTTCGCTCAGATCTCGATATTAATGAGCCTATTGTATCGTAGAAATTAAGCTGCAATTGTTGTTTAGGGCAGTCTTGCAAATTTTACTTGAATGGCTGGGAGGGGGGTGTTTTAACAGTCATATTTTACTTAGTAAAATAAACAGATAAACATTTAACATTTCTATCAAATCTCTGATGTTCTGAAAAGTGAGTTTAGCCTTACTTTATTCGCTTTTGAAAATCATAGGATAAAAAAATCAAATATTGTAGATTACTGCTTGTTGCGTTTCTTTTGCGTGTCAGTATAATTCCTCGCGTATAATTAGGAATCTACAGTACCTACTGAAATTGGGGTTCATAATTTAGCATCATCTTTTGTGCCACATACTCCAGTTCATGAATAAGTATATACACAGTAATTTATCCTCTGGTATGGTATCCAAAAATACCAATTTAATAGTTATCTCTCTACTTTCAGTTTGGAATCAATGTAGACAATGACCAAGAGGAAGGGCTATACAATCTCTACTTTCACAATTGCTTTCAGTATGAAAAAGGGGTCCATGCAACATTTGAAATGCAGGTATGAGCAGTGTAATATCCACTCAGTAGTGAATCAGGAGTCCAGTATCTTTGCTTCCCTTTTAGATATTTGTACATCCATAGAAAAATGAATACATGTTAAAAGATGAAGCATAAAATCTATCAATCTGAAACAGATAAAATTTGATCCATCTTTCTGAAAAACATTGTAATATCTTGTAATCAACTTAATTATTTGTTTAGTCGAGTGCAAAGTTTCCTAGTCATTAACTTTTTAGGATTTTATAATTGCTTAAGCTTAAACATTTCATTTGGTTAATTGTCCTCAACATGATGTAGGAAAGAAAAATTACGATTGGCAGTTGTATAATAAAAATCAGTCTGTAGTTTCTATGAATTCAGTGTTCATTACCTTAAGGAATGTATATTTTTTCCCTTCAGGTTGATATAGAAGAGATAAATGACGGGAACTACTTGTCGGCGGGGGAGATTCCTATCCCCGCCCTCTTCTTCACCCTCTCCGTCCTGTTCTTCATCGCTGGCATTGTGTGGATGGTGATTCTACGCCGCGTTAAGTAAGAGATTCTAATCTATCTTAAAAACTTTAAATTTAGGGAATTACTATCTTGTAGTTTGGTATTTGCGACCGTTAATGCTGATTTAACGGTCGCAATCGTAGTTTTACCAGCAACGCATTTAAGTGGAGCCAGTAAAACGGATGTTTGCGACCGTTAAATCAGCATTCCAAATTACAAGATAGTTATTCCCATTCTAATGCAAACTATGCCTTCTGTTTGTTGTTTACATCTTATTTTATTGAGTTTTGTGATATGAAATACGTCACGGAGCATTGTGTTTTTGCGTCGCTCTATTATGACGTCACAATGAAAAGCTTTCACGCTCGTTAATATGCTCGTTTTACTGCTTTAAACATCAGTGTATTAGCCAATCAAAATGTGTTTTATAACATTATGTTTTATAAACATAACAGTAGATGGCCACCAATTAATCATTAACTTTAGGCCATGATAGAGTTTTTGAGAAAAAGATGAAGTTTTACATGATTGGAATCAATGGTAAAATTTCAAGCTCAGTGTATTAATGAATAAAAGAAAAAGAAATGGTAAAATAATGACAGGAACTTTGATAAGTGGCAGCTGTAATAGTTGTGAGTTGGGAATGAACCTATGTACATAATTTAACTGCTTTAATAATTTGTAAGGATCTTACAAATACATGTAGAACAACATTTACAGCACAGGTTAATTTTAACTAGTATATTTCATGTTAACTTTGTTAGTTTTACTGACCAAGGAATCTTTAGGGCAAAGGCTGTATGCTGCACAGTATTATAAACACTTCATAATATATTCATATTTTCCTGCAGAATTGAGTCACTGTTGTTTACTTGTAGGGAGGATGTATACACAATGCATTATTTAATGTTTGCGGTGGTGATGGTGAAGGCACTATCAAATCTCTTTAATGCTGTAAGTATATAAATGATTAAATGTAGTACTACATATATTTCAACAGATTGAAATAAAATATACAGTCATGTAGCTGATCATATGAGCATTGTAGTACTAATCACTCTTTTTGTAGGTGAACATGCACTTTATTGCAGTAGAAGGCATGCACGAGGAAGCCTGGGCAGTATTGTACTACATTGTATATCTGTAAGACCGACTTATTTTCCATTATTCATCCTTAAAAACAACTGAGAAATATATTTAGTGTGAAAAGGAAAGATCCCAGAAACTAAATTACAGGTAAACTTCGGTATCTCGACATCGGATATGTCGACAACCTGGGATATGTCGACGTCCGTCCGCGGTCCCGGCATTATTTACTATATAAATGATTTGCAAAAACTCTGATATGTCGACCTCGGTAATGTCGACTACCCCGCTTATCTCGACGTATTTCACAGTCCCAAGAGCAAAATTTACCTGGTATATGTCCAGAGCTGCCAACCCTTACGATTTTGGCGTAAGGCGTACGAAATCAGCGTCTAAAATACGCCTTACGATTTCTCTCTATATTCTTCCGATTGCAGTTTTTTTCGTTCAAAGTTTATAATACCCGTATTTTCATAGCTGACAGACTACATATTTTCTACTATTATAATATATTCATAATTCTTACAACGCTTGCTTGTATCAACGTTTCGGTTTCAGAAGGCCGATCACATTCATGTCAATGTTTTAAAGTAAACAAAATAAAACATGCCTCAGACTGCATGTTCATTTACAAAACATCTTCAGCGGCAGAGGGCCTAGGTGGTCCGTAGACCCCACCTTACTATTTGTCATTTCAGAATGTTGGCAGCTCTGTATGTCGACATCGGGGCAATTTTCTGCTCTACTTAACCTAATTGTTTGTCAGCTGGTCGCTCGTCGCGCACGGGCGACTCCGTGTATCTCGACGTCGCAAGAAATTCACACCTTTCACACCCATGTTTTGACTACATACTGCTCTGTAAAAATGTGTTTGTAGAGGAATCCCAAGCCCCCTAGGCGTCTCTAATACGTTAATTGTTTAATGTTTAGCTTGGGTAATATCATTGATAAATCTCGATTCTGCGTAAAAGTAAAATCGTTTATTTATGTCGAAATCTAACAAAACTTAAACATTTTATATAAAAAAGGAACTAAATAACAATTAACAATATACACATTGAATTCAATTTAACTTAAAAACTGTGGTATAAATGCATTCAACAGGAATCAATCAAATCTACGACATGAACGACTATTGCATCACAGTCGTAATATGGATGCATATGTAACATCATTAAGTTTGTTAAATGCGCAATTCCAATTAAATTTAGGTTTGAAAATGAAATGAAAATTAATGATGAATGATTATGAAATAAAAAAGAAGTGAAATGAAATTATTTTAAAAAATATACGCATTCATTTTTTTTTTCGTATCTCGGAAGTCAACTTTGTATCGTCCCGGTTTAGAGTTTATAGAGCGCATTTCGTATCCTGTTCTGACAGAGCTAGTGGCACGCGGATCGAATGCTGGATGGAAAACGGTTTTTATAAAAAGAGATAAAAAAGAAAGCATTTCATAAAAACATTCGTGAAAAACATTAGATTTTTTAAATAAATATAGGGGGATAGCTGAAACAAATGAGCTACAGTCTAATTGAAGACATGTAGGTACCTGTAGTTATACATCTGTTCAGTTTAGGTCTCTGGTTTTACTATGCAGTAAAATTAAGGACGTCGAGTCTCAACTCTGATATCTCGACACCTCGGATATCTCGACATTTTCCGACTGTCCCGTCGATGTCGAGATAACGAAGTGTACCTGTACCTTCGTTATTTAAGTTTATGAACATATATGTCAAGAATTGTTTTTCATTTTTACTTTGAACTAGCTGATAATCTGAATATAATTTATATATCGGGGTAAATTAAACTAAGTACAAGGGAAAATATTGAACATATATCACCCCTGCATTCTCCTGCCTTTATATCCTAATTGACTTTAACAATTCATTATAGTTACATTTTGGAAGAAGCCCCTGCTCATTTATTCTGTAACTTCTGTGGGTGAAAAAGCCCCCCTCCCCACCCACCCACCCCCACATTGATTCTGTAACTGATGTGGGTGAAAAAATTAAGCCACCCTCCCCACCTACCCACCCCCACATTGATTCTGTATCTAATGTGGGTGAATAACAATTTGTTATTATCCACATCTACATTTGGGTTGTTAACTATTTTGTTTTAATCTTCAGATCTCGAGGAGCTTTATTGTTTGTGACAATTTTACTGATTGGAACAGGATGGACTTTTGTAAAACACGTCTTTTCAGACAAAGAAAAGAAACTTTTTCTGATTGTTATCCCTCTACAGGTAGGGTGAATTCAGTTTTAAATTATCTGAGACAATTAAATTTGAAATGAGCTTTTCTGCTAACAATTTTACAATGTGCAAGATCTTATGTATTAGTAGTGCAATACCGTATAAGTGGAAATTTTAGCGAGACGCAAATTTAGCGATTTCTACCTAAAATCTGGTATTTTATTTTTTAGCGAGAAGTAATTTTTAACAATTTTAAAATGCTAACTAAAGAAGCTATTTCAAATAAAATGTAATTAATTTTTAGCAATGTCGGCACCCTCGCTAATAATGCCAAAATTCATATCCTCACTAAAAAAAAACTACTTATACGGTAACTTTAAGTCATATTTTTTTTAATCAACATTTTAAATTTCCTCGCTGAAAATGTGTTTCACATTAATTAAGCCATTTTAAAGTGTCTTAAGGTATTAAAAGGAAAAATAAGAATAATAAATTCTACTATCCCTAACCCCCTAAGATTGAAAGCTTGGGCCGATGTTCTAAAGTTGATGTATACTTCAGCTATCTTATGTGATTTGTTTCTTTATCATTAACATTTATGTCCTAACCACTAACAAGTCAATCTGAGACATTTTTGTTCTAGATTTTGGACAACATTGCGTACATTATTATTGAGGAGAGTGAGGAGGGCCAGTCGGAGTACGCTATATGGCAGGAGATTTTTATTCTGGTAGATCTACTCTGCTGTGGAGCAATTCTCTTCCCTGTTGTATGGTAAGTATTTACATAAAAAAATCTTCAAGGCCATTTCATATTTCTGTCTCTATTCTATATTCCCCATTTTCAAAAGGTGAGTTATTTCCCCTGAAGGGAACTCTTTTACTGTATTTAATGCGCTATAAATAAAGTCACTTCCGCGGACGTTCTTGATGTAAACATGTTCATGGTGTAATGCCTCAGTCTGTCATATGGAATTATTGTGTTTGTGAATAAAAAGAAATCTTAACTGATTCGTATTTTTTTTAATTGCCCACTCATAGTCTCTTTCTGGATTTGTATTAATCTGTATAGTACTATAATAAGGTGCTGTGTGACCCCCCCCCCCCTTACAAAAAAAAAAAAAAACAACAAAAAAACGAAACAAATTACTGATAAAATGCTGTTACATATTCGAATAGGCCTATTAAAATAAAAAACAAAAGCTAATTTTCGGTAGTGGATGTTCTGCAGACGGATCATCATTATTTACAAAATGTGCGAAACAAATTTTTAGTTATAAAGTTTTTACGAATTAATCTAGCCTGCTGCAGCCATATTTTCTTTGTATCTTTAGGAATTTTTTGGAGACTGACGACATGTCCATCTACAGTTTTACCTCTGAAATTGCTGCATATACAGTAGTAGTTCGTCTTCCGCGACCGATTCCAAGAAACTGCGTTTTTGCTCGATAGTATGTCATAACATAGAACTTTTACTTACAAGAACACATTTGGTGACAATTAAAGGCCTATTTCATTTGAATTAACCGTGTTTCAAGAATTTTTTATATGTAAAATACTTGATTCACTGTATAGTATTAAAACTTTGAATGGAATTCTAAATGAACAATTTAATCTCATGTGCTCATGTAACGAAGAAAGACTAATTAAAATAGCATCGACCTGAATTCGTGTTACATATGTCGTATAAAGTCAGAGCTGCATTTAATCAAAGTTTTAGTGTAGGATCTAAGCATATGTACATGTATATTCCCGAGTAAAATACACATTTTGTTTTAGATCAGAGAATTGAGAGCAGAAACACGAAATTGATACAATAATTTCCTAGCGTATTTCTCGTTAATTAACGGAAAACATTCTTTTCACAGTGTTATTTATTTATTTTTTTAACTCGTTCAGTGTAAGTACATGTATTTGTTTTTATAAGTTATTCTTTTTTGCGAAGTGTGTAAAAACAATATCAGAGAGAGAGAGAGAGAGAGAGACTCAAGTAACCCTGTGTAACTGACATACATGTACATCTGTGAAAAAATATATGTACCGTAATTTTATTGAATTCACAATTAATAATTCTAATAATTTTTAATTTTCACAACTATGGTTCATATTCAACTGTTCAACCCATTTACATATACGTTCTCTGTACCTTACGAACTGGGGGGGGGGGGGGGGGGGTCACGGGGCTTAGCCCCACCCCCACTTTTTTCCCAGTATTACTTTTTCTATTGAAAATGTTCATTGATAGACAGGTTGCCACCCCCACCCCCCCCCTCCCACACACACAGTTTATACTACGGTAAAGTTATATAAGGGAAATGTAGTATTGTATGCCAAGGAACTGGTACTGAAATAAGTAGCTTTTTCAACTTTGGGCAAGGTTTTTCTTTGCTTGTCAACTTTTCCAGGTAAGAAAAAAATATTTCTTTGGCTACACCCCCCCCACCACCACTTTTAAAGACGATGCTACGTGCCTGGCTAATTCGTATAGCTTTCTAGAAAGGGAGGGGGCTAACAGACCCTTTCTGAAATAATTTATTATCTAACAAAAAAGGCTGTTTCCTTCTTTTAAAATTTTTAAATACAGCGTGTAAGTTGATCACTATTTTGTTGGATTATCGTATTGCGTAGTCCGCGGAAGTTATCCTAGTGTAGAAGAGTTCCGATTTTGAGGGGAGATAACTCACTTTTGAAAATGGGGAATACATGTATAGTAAATGAGGCCAGTCTTCAAGTACTTTGGAATTTCTTTTTTTTTGCCCTCTATTTCTCTTCTTTGTTATTATTTTGAAAAATTGAAAAATTTAAGATATCTTTGTCGGAATAACTAAATAAAGGGTTGCAAACAATAATGACATTTTCCTAATCAACATTGATTGTATAAGTTGGTTTTTTTGTATTTCTTCTTTGCCAGCATCTCATTGGTTACTGGGCTGACATTGAAAACGGAGACATTATCCTTTTAAATGTCATCATGTAACATTTTTAGCTCACCTGAGCCGAAGGCTCAAGTGAGCTTTTCTGATCACATTTTGTCCGGCGTCCGTCTGTCTGTCCGTCTGTCTGTAAACTTTTCACATTTTCGACTTCTTCTCAAGAACCACTGGGCCAATTTCAACCAAACTTGCCACAACGTATCCTTGGGTGAAGGGGATTCAAGTTTGTTCAAATGAAGGGCCATGCCCTCATTCAAGGGGAGATAATTGGGAATTAATGAAAATTTGGTAGCATGTTTTAAAAATCTTCTTCTCAAGAACCACTGTCCAAGGAAAGATGAAACTTATGGGGAAACATCCTCAGGTAGTGTAGATTTAAGTTTGTTCAAATCATGACCCCGGGGGGTAGGGCGGGGCCAAATTGGTTGACAAATGTTTTACTTTGAAATATATAGGAAATTTCTTTAAAAATGTTCTCCTCAAGAACAACAAAGCCATAATTGATCATATTTATATGGAAGCATCCTCAGGTAGTGTAGATTCAAGTTTGTTCAAATCATGACCCCCAGGGGTAGGGCGGGGCCAAAATGGCCGACCAAAGTTTTACATAGAATTATATAGGAAATTTCTTTAAAAATCTTCTTCTCAAGAATAGCAAAGCCATAATTGATCATATTTAAATGGAAGCATCATCAGGTAGTGTAGATTCAAGTTTATTCAAATCATGACCCCAAGGGGTAGGGCGGGGCCAAAATGGCCGACCAAAGTTTTACATAGAAATATATAGGAAAATTCTTTAAAAATCTTCTCCTCAAGAATAACAAAGCCATAATTGATCATATTTATATGGAAGCATCCTCAGGTAGTGTAGAATCAAGTTTGTTCAAATCATGACCCCCAGGGGTAGGGCGGGGCCAAAATGGCCGACCAAAGTTTTACATAGAAATGTATAGGAAAATTCTTTAAAAATCTTCTTCTCAAGAATAGCAAAGCCATGATTGGTCATGGGACTACTTTTGGATTTAAGCTTTTCGAGTATAAACCAATTCTGCTTTTTCCTAGCCACAGTGCTCAGGTGAGCGATGTGGCCCATGGGCCTCTTGTTTATATAAACCATATTTTATTAATATCGTCTAGACAGTTGAGCTGCATGAAATCATTACTATACCCCTTAAATTAATTTGTTTAAAGTTGATGAGCTGTCTAGACAGTATTTTCTTGTGTACTTAAAACTTGACAGATTGCTATTTAAAATTTACAAATAATGTTGTGGGGTCACAATTGACAATCAAAGTTTAACATAGAAGTATATAGGGAAAATCTTCAAAAATCTTCTTCTAAAAAACAGCAAAGCAATGAATGGTCATATTTATTTGGAAGCATCCTCAGGTGGTGTAGATTCAATGAAAATTCAAACTTGTAGTAAAAAAAAAGTCACAGTCTAAGCGTCCTTTTGGCTTAGTTAGTGTAGATCCAGTTTTGTTCAAATTATCCCCCCCCCCCACCACACTGCCTTTTGGGGGTAGGTTTGGACCATTAAATGCATGATTTTTAGCTCTACTGGTCAGAGACCAGAAGAGCTTATGCGATAGTAATGCGTCCGTCGTCCGTCCGTCTGTCTGTCTGTCCGTCTGTAAACAATTTTTCAAAATGCTACTCCTCCTACAGTTTTGGTCTGATTTCAATATAACTTGGCACACAAGTAGACTACACTAAGATACATAATTCTGTATATCGGTCTTTGATTTGGATGAACGGTGTTGCCGTGGTTACTAAAAATAGAAATTTCTGTGAAATTGTTTCAAAATGGTACTCCTCCTACAGTTTTGGTCTGATTTCAATTTAACTTGGCACACAAGTAGACTACACTAAGATACATAATTCTGTATATCGGTTTTTGATTTGGATGAACGGTGTTGCCGTGGTTACTAAAAATAGAAATTTCTGTGAAATTCTTCCAAAATGCTACTCCTCCTACAGTTTTGGTCTGATTTCAATATAACTTGGCACACAAGTAGACTACACTAAGATACATAATTCTGTGTATCGGTTTTTGATTTGGATGAACGGTGTTGCCGTGGTTACTAAAAATAGAAATTTCTGTGAAATTCTTTCAAAATGACTCCTCCTACAGTTTTGGTCTGATTTCAATATAACTTGACAAACAAGTAGAACACACTAAGGTACATAAATCTATTTATCAGTTTTTGGTTTCGATGAACTGTGTTGACGTGCTTCTAAAAATAGAAATTTCCGTGAAATTCTTTCAAAATGCTACTCCTCCTACAGTTTTGGTCTGATTTCAATGTAACTTGGCACACAAGTAGACTACACTAAGATACATAATTCTGTATATCGGTTTTTGATTTGGAAGAACGGTGTTGTCGTGGTTACTAAAAATAGAAATTTCATTAAAATGGTTTCAAAATGCTACTCCTCCTACAGTTTTGGTCTGATTTCAATGTAACTTGGCACACAAGTAGACTACACTAAGATACATAACTCTGTATATCGGTTTTTGATTTGGATGAACGGTGTTGCCGTGGTTACTAAAAATACAAATTTCTGTGAAATTCTTTCAAAATGCTACTCCTCCTACAGTTTTGGTCTGATTTCAATTTAACTTGGCACACAGGTGGACTACACTAAGATACATAATTTTGTGTATCGGTTTTTGATTTGGATGAACGGTGTTGCCGTGGTTACTAAAAATAGAAATTTCTGTGAAATTCTTTCAAAATGCTACTCCTCCTACAGTTTTGGTCTGATTTCAATATAACTTGGCACACAAGTAGACTACACTAAGATACATAATTCTGTATATCGGTTTTTGATTTGGATGAACGGTGTTGCCGTGGTTACTAAAAATAGAAATTTCTGTGAAATTCTTTCAAAATGCTACTCCTCCTACAGTTTTGGTCTGATTTCAATATAACTTGACACACAAGTAGAACACACTAAGGTACATAAATCTAATTATCAGTTTTTGATTTAGATGAACTGTGTTGACGTGCTTCTAAAAATAGAAATTTCCGTGAAATTCTTTCAAAATGCTACTCCTCCTACAGTTTTGGTCTGATTTCAATGTAACTTGGCACACAAGTAGACTACACTAAGATACATAATTCTGTATATCGGTTTTTGATTTCGATGAACGGTGTTGCTGTGGTTACTAAAAATAGAAATTTCTGTGAAATTCTTTCAAAATGCTACTTCTCCTACAGTTTTGGTCTGATTTCAATATAACTTGGCACACAAGTAGACTACACTAAGGTACATAATTCTGTGTATAGTTTTTCACTTCAATGAACGGTGTTGCCACGGTTACTAAAAATAGAAATTTCTGTTTAATACACTCAAAATGCTACTCCAAAACAGTTTTAGTCTGATTATAATGTAATGTGGCATGCAAGTAGTCTACACTAAAACATAAAGAGACTAAATCAAGGATCATTTTTCTATTAATTCTGTTGAAAAGTTTCAATTCCCAACTGCCTAAGTACTTTTCTCTTCTTTTGCTATAAGTACAAACCAGTAGAGCTTCAGTCTCGACAGAGACTTCTGGTTGTTTTTTCCCTATATAGCCCGTGCTAAGGTGAGTGAGTGGGGAGGGGGGGCCTCTTGTTATAAAGGTTCAAAATGCAGACCTTAACCTTTTGTTCAAATCTCCCCCCCCCCCACTGCCTTTTAGGGGTAGGTTTGGACCATTAAATGCGTGATTTTTGTTTTTTCTCTATGTAGCCACCGTGCTGAGGTGAGTGAGTGGGGGGGGGGCCTCTTGTTATAAAGGTTCAAAATGCAGACCTTAACCTCGTTTCTATAGACAGAAGAATACAGTTTAATAAAAATTGTCACAGATGATGAAAATTGAAGTCCCACCAATTAGAGCATGAATTTTCTTTTATACATGGAAGTACTGTATGTGTACTTGAAAAAACAGGCTTCATACTTTAGCAGCTTTAGCCCACACAACAATGCACTAATTCATGAATATCGCTAAGAAATCACATGTAAATACAAAATACGGCACAGAAGTGAGTAGTGCTAATTCATGAATGAGCCAATAACTCTGTACCAAGACAGTGATTATGCTAAATTTTGAAGGAGCCAATTTTTGTACACATTCAGTATCTTCAGGTAGTGTAGATACAACTATGGTCAAACCATGACTCCTACGGTTATGCTGCAACCATTGTAGGGGATCAATATTTTACAAAAGTCTAGAATACATAGGAAAAATCTTTTTAAGTCTTCTTTTTAAATCTACGATTTGTCTAGTGATATGATTCTCCAGGTAGTCTATCTCCATTGGGATGGGATGGAGGGAGTATGTGATTAAAGTTTTACTATGGAATAGATAGGGGGAAATCTGTTCTTTTACCATTTGCAAGAGCTATATAAGTAAAGCGCCGGAAAGAATCTTTTTCTTTCGCATAATATAAACATGTGCACTCTTAGATGTGAACAAGGAGAAAAATAATTGTCGAAATTATCAAATTCTAGCTCTGAAATGTACTTTCAGCTAATGTAAATTTCAGACAGTCATTTTTTCCATAAAATGCCATAAAACATTAAATGCCGTAAAATAACCTTTTGAAAGGCAATAATTAAGATTTGATATGTCTCTTAAGAAACATTTTTTTTCTTGTTTTGAATTGGTACATTACGTAATAAAGCTAATCAGTACAATTTTTCTTACACATGTACTCTAATGTTTGTAGTTCTAACACGTACGTACATGTACTCCAATCTTTGAATCTACAAAGAACAGTTTCATAAAATTATTTATTATACTCACTGCTGGAATAACAAAAGATTTCAAATATATATGTTTTAGATTCAGATTATATGAGACTTTTTACACTAGCCTTGAAAATATAATATGATAAAGGGGGCCTAAATTTGGGGTTTAAAGTTTATTAGGTGCGTCTTTAAAGAATGAAAAAAATCCTCCAAGGCCATATTGATAATGAAGCATCCTCTTGATGTATGAATTAAAGATCAGAGACAATCACTTTGATGTCATTAAAATATGTTATAATACATGTGTTAATATCATATGTATTAAAGGGTACATATATATGTCAATGAATTACAATAAAACTGATGAACCTCTAAATACTGACATTCTATGAGTTTACCACCCAGGATATGTGGACATGTGGACACC